>NC_056440.1:68453935-68723935 GCF_018296145.1 Oncorhynchus tshawytscha | reverse complement strand
ATACTTGGTTGACGGAGATGGAAAATTGTATGGTGGTGGCTGTGTAAACCACTAACTGATTGACCAAGGCTCATCCTCAGAACCAAGTTCAAACTCTGTGACAAATCAAGATTGCAAAATAAAGGAGGCTCCCCCTTTGAATAGGTCTCCACTTCACAAATCAATAAATAGATGGAGTTAATCTGAGAGGCAGAGGGATCACAGGGAAAGGAATTTCTGGCTGCTTTTGAGACTATAAGCTTAAGAATAGTTTGCTTTATCTACAGAGCAGCACATACTTTCACTTTTTTCCACTGAGAGTTTCGGCACATTGATGTCTGTGCAGATAGAACAGTCGCTTTGGCTGTGATCCTCAGAACCCTTTTTCCATACAGAAAATAATAGTGTTGTTTGTATCTATCAGAAAGGCATTCTCCTGAGAAGTGGTGGAAAGTTTAATGCTTCAGTCTTACTGGGTCCAGTACTACCTCCGCCCCGGCCCCCACTAACTCCCCCACTCCCCCATCTCCCCTCCACATCTCCCCCTCCATCCCAACCTCCTGCTGCTGATGGCGCTGATAGGAGGGGAACTCAGAGGAGGCCTTCACAATGCCTGTCAACTCCCCCAGATGTCAAACTCCAGCCAGGTCTCTGCTTTCTCTGAGAGAGGGAGACTGTAAAAAATAAGCCATGCACACAGGCCCAGGCCCAGGGCTCAGGGGCAGAGTCCCCTTCTCTGTGATTCCCCTGCCAGGCCAACCCTGGAGGTCCCTGTTTCTCAGGTGGCTGGCAATGCTGCTGTACAGTGTTTGCCCACAGTTCACAGAGCCTCACTTGCGCACTGAGCCCCAGGCTTGAGAAACACATGGCAGTCTCTTTCCTCCCCTTACAGCCAAAAGACACAGAACAGCACCACATTTATAATCACAACAGTGTTTTTGCAAGTTATGTGCTTTGTATATTATACTGTCGGCCTACATATTATTTTAGTTCTATTGGATGTTCAGGGAAAAATGTATGACTATATTCTTCTTTCAATTTTGAACTATGCTCTAAAAAATGTAACTATATGTATCTATGGATCTTATGTGACTATGTGACTCAGTCCTGACCTTTGCCCAGCAGGTGTGGTTCCAGAATCGCCGAGCCAAATGGAGGAAGAGGGAGCGTTTTGGTCAGATGCAGCAGGTTAGAACACACTTCTCCACGGCGTACGAGCTGCCTCTTCTAGCCAGACCTGAGAACTATGCACAGGTAATAATAATTAATAATACAATAATTTAATTTATTTACTGTATATAACGTTTTTTCAAATGCTCAAATAAAATGCTTGGGCCTCCCGAGTGGCGCAGTGGTCTAAGACAGTGCATCGCAGTGTTGGCTGTGCCACTAGAGATTCTGGATTCAAGTCCAGGCTCTGTCACAGCTGGCCTCGACCGGGAGACCCATGAGGCACAATTGGTCCAGCGTCGTCCGGGTTAGGAGAGGGTTTGGCCGGCAGGGATGTCCTTGTCCCATGACGCACGAGCAACTCCTGTGGTGGGCCGGGCGCAATGCACGCTGACACGGTCACCAGGTGTACGTGTTTCCTCCGACACCTTGGTGCGGATGGCTTCCGGGTTAAGTGGGCATTGTGTCAAGAAGCAGTGCAGCTTGGTTGGATCGTGTTTTGGAGGACGCATGGCTCTCGACCTTCGCCTCTCCCGAGTCCGTACGGGAGTTGCAGCGATGAGACAAGACTGTAACTACCGATTGGATACCACAAAATTGGGGAGAAAAAGAAAAAGTAGTAATGATAATAAATAAAAAATAAAAGAATGCTTACATAGTAAGGAGGAAACTCTCCTCAACCACCACCAATGTGAAACACAGCAACTATTTGTGCCAGAACGCTCACCAGCCATTAGCTGTCATGGTGGAGAGATGAGGTAGGTCTTGGAGGAGCAGAGAGTGGGGTTTCTTACATCTTCTGGGTGTTACAGACAAAGGATTTGAGAGAGCAGTTCAAGCTGAGGGGGAGGCCTTTCTCTGTGATACATAGACAGATCAGCAGGCCCAGATGAGGCAGCTCCCCTTCCTGTTCTCTCCTCTCTCTGTCTGCCCCCCAGAGAGTGAGGTCAGGCTGGCTCCAGTGACAGGCCAGACACACCCTCACATAGACCCAGAGAACCCCCCCCCATGTATTATTCATCTGCACAGAGGGTCAGAGGGCAGGTGTGTGTGTGTGATGCTATGGAATGCAGCTCTGTGCACATCTGGCCACTCCATGCGAGCCTCCAGCAGCACTACCCCGCCCCCATCTCAAACACCCCCATTCCCACATCCCTATCAGCTCCCTGACCACTGCACCTCTCTCTCTCTGTCTGTGGAGGAGGGTGACAGGAAGCATGGAGATTTCTAAGACAGCCAGGCAAGGTGTTGAAGGACTGAGGTAGGAGGGAAATGTCTTTCCCTTCAACTTATGTACCGACCTGCAGCAACACTCCAATAGGGTTTTCAACGTTCAAATATCAGGCTATGGACAAGTAGACCATAATGTGGACGTTGCTCCACAGAGTTGATAGGTTCATGAATCATTCAAGTCGATTTGACAGACGATGGTTGGTATCATAGGCTTCTTGATCTTTATAGCCTTCAAAGCGTTTTACCATAAAAGGTCTACCTCATCTTTAGGCCATTGAGCGCGCCGGGCAAAATATCAAGGAAGAGAAGTGGAGGCTGGTGCACAAGTTAACAATTTTTTGGGGGGTGAGCGTTGTAGACTGATGAATTTTACTGAGGAAGCAAAACATGACAATAAATAATTGTACAAATTGTGCTGTATTGCCTTGGTATCCTAGGTTAGAACATTTGTTTGTAAACAGGACTGTCAAACACACCACATCCTTCATTCTGCAATAATCATATTCAGTCCACAGAGGGTGTCTGAAAAAACTAAGCACTGACTCACCCACATAGTTTTGGTATTTAAAGTGACCCTGTCCTCTCTCTGCGTTTCAGATACAGAACCCATCATGGATTGGTGGCGGCAGCGGAGCGTCTCCTGTACCAGGCTGTGTAGTGCCCTGTGACTCAGTCACATCCTGTATGACCCCTCACCCTCACTCCGGCAGCGGCGTATCTGACTTCCTGGGCGTCCCGAACCCTGGGGGTCACATGGGACAGACACACATGGGCAGCCTGTTTGGGGGTCCTGGCATGGGGTCAGGGATCAACGGGTACGATCTGAACAGCATGGACCCAGACCGCAAGTCCTCCAGCATCGCCGCCTTGCGTATGAAGGCCAAGGAGCACAGTGCAGCCATCTCCTGGGCAACATGATGCCTCAACAGCAGCAGGACAGGGGCCTCTGGGAACCCCACCACGTCCAATCCAAGCCAAAGCAGAGAGGGGGGCCAGTCTGTGCTACTATAACAGAAATATTGATAATCTAAAATAATAATGATGATAAAAGCCATAGCAAATTGCTGAAGAGGAGAGAAAAGAGACTAACAAATCTGGACAGTGCACTTCTTTATTTTGTGTCTCTGATGGGAGAGACCAGTGGACATCAGAGAAGAACAACAGTCAGTCAGTCAGTCAGGTAGTTAAAGCATGAGGTGAGAGGCAGGAAATCAAGAATCAGACCTATCCTTAAAGAGACAAATGAATTGGTTGCTTGTTGGAAACAATGTGCTGGTTATACAGTAGCTATAAACTAAAACACATCAAAAATGACAAAAAAGCGGAATAGATTTGAACCAATCCCTGCACTTATTCAGTTAATACAGGTAATGCTGTTTGTACAGATATTGAGATGCGTCTGCTAACACACCTGCTAGTGAGAGTCAACATAGCTTTTTCTGTTCAGGTGTTATTATACTTTCTTGTTTTCCGGTATTTAAATTTGAAGTGTGTATTTCTTTATTCATTTTAATCCTGGTTTTGTCCCAGAATCCCTTGTCCCTTTCTGTCAGACTGTGTGCAAGTGCAACTATTCTCTCCACAAAAACTGCAAACTGATATTCACATATTTACATACATTCAGCCTGATTTGGGTCTGTGTGTACATTTGGGTTTCCTAAGGTCATTTTGGTCAGCTTCACTTCAAGGAGAGGGGTGTAGGTAACGGTCAAGCCCAATGCCGATCCATCTCCGTCAGACTAACTGAAAGAATGCTGATAAAATCAGTCATATTCTTCAGTTTCGGAAAGAGGTAAACCATTTCAAAGGTAGATAACTGTTTCTGGTATGCATGGTCAGCACTAGCATACTTTAGGTTGGTGCTACCTTCCAACACTTAAATGTCAGATATAAATCCAGGTTTTTTTAAAGTGCGGGCAGACAGAGAGTCCTACTTGCACCGCTGATGGGCCGTCACTGAGCCAGAGAGGGACGGGGACGAGGAAGTGGTGTGTGTGAGTATGAGAGAGGTGCACAGCAGGCCTGCTGGGGGCTACAGGGTCTGGGAGTACCAGACAGGCTCAGCTCTGTTTGCAGGAGGAGATTCAAAGTGGACATGCCATTTCCTCCCTTGGCATTTCCTCACCTCACATTTCCACCTAGGGAGTTACAGGAAAAGTGCCCTCCAGTCCCATTGCCAGAGATAACACCCAGCGGCAGCCTTGAACAGCAGAGAGGCAGTGTAGATTATATAGACAGTTTTTGAGGGAGGATAATAAAATGGTGACTAACGCCGTCAATGTTGACCACTATCTCTTTTCATGCAAAGCCTCACTATAGTGGGATGGAATTTTCAATGGAGAACCTTTGGTGCTTTTGTTAGACGTATTACTTTCTCTCCACACAAAATAAGCCATCAGTCAGTTTTATACTGGGAACCCCAGGTCTCAATCCACTTGGAGAAGACTTGTGAAGTGAATCCCTGTGAAACAGTTTGTTGAGGCAGAGGAGGGCTGTGAATTGGCTGCAGGTCATGATGGACTTGGGGGAACGTGTACTGCACAACTTTATTCCATCTCTCACTCACTGTTTATTTTCCACTTGGAGAGAGCCGCCAGTAGGCACTTAGCAGCTCCACTCTGTTTCAAAACCAATGTGCTCTTATGCATCTCTTAGTCTCAGATGCAATGTATGTATGGCCTTTCGCTGTTAGAGACACATGTAAGTTCAATGCTGAATTTCCTGACGGTGTGTAAAGAATGTGGAGAGGCTGCGTCCCATGAGAGAGGTGTCAGAGTAGCAGGCTGTCATAAAGACTGGATAGCACTCTAGCAGAGCTCTGAAAGACCTTATTTCCATGTTTGCATCAACATGATCACTTTACCAATGACAGTAGAGGTATGTTGTTAGAAATTCCTCATTCTCCGCAGTCAGCTGTCCTCCTGACAGCTTTAGCATGACGACTTGAGTTGAGCAGGCTGAATTTTGAGCCTGGCTTCATTAACTCTTTGGCATGGGGTCTGAGCAGGACCATTTCAAGAAAAACCACCAGCATGCCAGGATGAGGATCCGATTACAGCCCCCCGGCAACAAACAGATCACCCCCCTCCTAGCCACCCCCGGCAACAAACAGATCCCTCCCCATATAGTCCCCCGTTCCATCCCCCGTCCCGTCCCTGGCAACAAACAGATCCCCCTGTCCCACCCCTTATAGCGCCCCCCCGGATCTCCAGTCCCTGCACCTCAGTGTGGACACGGAACAATGTGGGGGGCAAACTGTATTCCGTGTTCCGTGCTTTCAATGGCTCCATGTCACGATTTGTGGAGGTGACAGCAATAGTAGACGTGATCCATCATCTTATGCATTATGAGCTTTCTGTTTTCCCCAAGGTTCCCATTTGGATCAAGTCAAAACAAAAGGTCTCATAGATTTGAAGCCAAATATGATACCCCATGCACCTTAAGCGGAGAATCCATCTCTAATTCCCTAACACAAGCCTCATTATTTCCCCTTTCACTCGGTAGCTCTGCTAGGATATTGTGGTATGTACGATCCAGGATGAACTGTCAGCATCTACACTAGGTAGCTCTGCTAGGATATTGTGGTATGTATGATCTAGGATGAACTGTCAGCATCTACAAACAATGGGTCAGAAACCCTTTCCAAATGACGACTCAGATTGGATACAGTTATACATGGCAGATCAAGCCTAATGCATGAACATACTGCTGACAACATGGCTTGTCTCTGTGTTTGGAGGTGCTCTTCTGAGATTTGGAGATGGGGCCCCTGTGCTCTCATAGGCCGCTCTAAGGGGTTGCTGGGAGTGCGAACGGGCCACGGCGTTCCGGTGTTCTGGGAAAAGAACAGTGCACACAGCTGCGCTCAGGGGATAAATGCAAAACAAACATGCCTTGCACATGCTTCTCCTCAGCTGTCATGGCTCCGTTTTCAAAGAAGCCCCCACACTGCACTAGGGCTCTCCCTCTCGCTCCTCTGGCCGAATGCCTGCCCCTCCGGCACTACGGCCATACACAGCCGCACAGCCAGGCTGCAGCCTTTTTAATTAACACTGGGACATCTGTGGACAGGGATTCTTTCTGGGATTGTGTGACAGAACAGACAGAGCCGCCAGTGGCCCTGTGCTTCAGGTTGGCCTATAGCTGTCTCTGACTAGGGCTTGTAGGGTTTACAGTGCTGGGTTGGGTGCTTCTCAGAGCTCAAACACACATGAAGCTCAGGTCGACACAGAGTAGATTTGTTTACCTTTTTCGACATGTTTTTGAAAACGTTTTAAGTTCTTTATTTATAGACATGTTCTGTTATCTGCAGTTCTCTATGGATTGAGAAGGACAAAACCGAAAGCTCAGTGTTAAAGACTGCAGAAACATAGAAGCCCATATGAAGCCTTCTTGGATGAATCACAGGTTAATATGTAAATATTCTCTTTCTCATCTACCCTAATCGAGGCACAGCTTGCCTTAGGGCCTTAACTGATCAGATATGCAGAATTTAAGTAGTTGCGAAACAGCTTGTATATCAGCTCATCCTATTGTAGCCTGCAGGGGTCCCAGTCTGTCCCTCGGTGATGATGTCACCTTTCACACCACCCCTATCATTTCTAATACTACTGAAGCAGGGCAATAAAAATAAGTAAATACTTATAATATAAAACTGTGTGTTGTGTGTGCATGTAAAAAAAATATTTTAATGTAAATTGGACTGATTTACAGTAATTTACAAAGACCCTTGAAATGTTACTAATTTGATGTAAAGTTTTGCGTTATCTTTGTGAGATACTTGAGGGTTGGTTTTTGAGTGATCCTTCTGAAGGGGTTGGGTGTTCTTGGTTTTTGAGTGATCCTTCTGAAGGGGGTGGGTGTTCTTGGTTTTTGAGTGATCGTTTCTGAAGGGGGTGGGTGTTCTTGGTTTTTGAGTGATCCTTCTGAAGGGGTGGGTGTTCTTGGTTTGTTGAGTTTCCAAGTATTTTGAAAGGTTTTTGTGGCTTTAAGCTATATTGTACGGCTTTTTAATTAATGATGGTATACTTTTACTTGTGTTCATGTTCTCATATATTTTGTGTGAGTTACTATAGTACAGTAAGTTATTGCACTTACATAATATTTTAGAAAATTGTTTTACAAGCATTGAGAGCAAAACTGTTGTTCATCACATACTTATTTAAGAAACACACACACACAACTGCATCAACTACAATTTTGTTTAATGGATAACTGAAGTGCAGCTTCAATTGTCACGAGTAATTTCATATAGTTCCCGCCAATTATTTAAAGGTCCAATGCAGTCCAAAACGTGATTTTCCTGCTTTTATATATTCCACACTATGAGGTTGTAATAATACTGTGAAATGGTGAAAATCATAATGGACTTTTAGTGTAAGAGCTGTTTGAAAAGATTGCATGAAATGCCAGCCTGTTGTGGTGGGATGGAGTTTTGGTCTGCCTGGTGTCAACACCAGAGTTACAACCTGCTCTGCCAATAACAGCTGGTGTTCAGTTCTCCCCTCCCCACTCAGACCACTCCCAGACAGTCGAGCAAAATTCTTGCTTGAGAAATTGCTCTTTGCTAAGAAGTTATTTTTGCTTCTTTTTGACCATTTTAATTGAAATCACAGTAAGGTACTTTACTGTTACCCTGAAATAATTCTATATTGCGATTAGAAAGGCTGCATTAGACCTTTAAACAAACAATAAAACACATTTAGTCAAAGAGGTCAGCGCTCAATATTTGACAATCTTTCTATGCTGTTGTGTGGTGGGAATGATGCTACTGCAGAAGGATTGCTACTCTCACGGAAACGTCCTACATTTAAAGACTGGGATGTTTTTAGGATGGCAAGACTCTCAGAGGATTCATTAAGAGTAGCAGTTTTCACAATGTCCTGCAGCAATGGGCAACACACGTAATAACATGTGTGGAGATTTTTGGGATTCTGGTGTTGTTCTGTTTTTACTGATGTCTATATAATTAGGATGGAGGGGTGGGAGGGCCTTCAATAAAAATCTAGTGTAAAAAAAGACACGTCCATCTTCTTGCATTTACATATCATCTACCTCATATGTACCATGATTGCATCAGTTGCAGTGACAGCCTAAAATCCCTCAGTATTTCAGACACGAGGGATGAAATGAGATCGCACAACCTCCAAGAATGTCACGCAGTCGACAAAAATACTAACAGCGTTCCTTTGAACTGCTGACATTGTACAGGGTGGATTAGGGAGCGTATATTAACAGGTGACAGGCGAGGCTGAACAGTGGTGCTGCACACGGCCTGGCTGTCACAACAGCCCTGGTCAGACATGGGCTTTCACCAAATCAAAATGACAGAGAGCGTGACTGACACAGAGGCTTGCTACTGGTGACTGTGCATGAGAAAACCACTCCAATAAACATGCATACAACATCGTCATCCACATCTAGAACACTTCCGATTACATTTTTTTCAAGCACTTTGACCAACTTCCTCTGTTCTCCAGTAGCTGAATTTCCTCTTCACTTCAGTTCGCTCCTCAATTCATTCACCTTGGTTGGAGTCCGGCAGCGCCGTTGTTCCTTTCTTTAATCCCAGGCCAATGAAAAACGTCTTTATTTAGCGTGTATTTCTTCACTAAGTCATATTTATATATATATTTTGGGACACATTTATCACAAACAATAATCCTTACACAAGTAAAAAAACAAAAACAAAGGCAATATTGACATCTTAAAAAGGGTGTGCTGACAAACTTGAAAGGCTTAGGACATTCCTTTAGAGAGATGAGCAAGCCTACACAAACTAACAGAAAGCTAAAACAAAAAGAGACATCAAAATTGGGGAGTTGTACAACCTGGTGCCTACATCTCCATGGAGCAGACAGTCCAATGTCACCGCATCAATTACAGTGTCTTCCCTACTATACCAGACTAGATGTTACTGCAATAGTTCATTATGCAGCACAACACTTTATAAAAGGTCATTCAAGTGTCCAGATACTGGTCATTCTTTTGAAAAGTGTTAGCAGTAGAACAATTGGCAGTAAATATATAGTGTACATATTTTTTTTGCGATATATCCTCTATGCAGAGAAAGCTGACCATACACCTCTGCAGTGCTCACACTAAACAAATAAAAATAGCTCATGCCATGAAATGACCTTAGACGAGAAGCGCCCTCTAACACTACCGTGTCTCATTATTTATAATTTACAAAAAATTCATCAGTTCGAGATAAATGACATGTGCTTGGCAGACAGCAGTCCTGACTCACCATGCTACATTAAAATGTAGCACCGGTGTGATTTATATACACTGACCACAGATCAGCCAAAGAGCCCACGGGGCCTCTGGTTTGAATACAGCAGCAGTGGACATACACAGACTTGTCATCTCTCAGTCGCACAGTGGATTCTGTCCAGCCAACCAATGAGCACACACACCTCATCTCTCACCACTTCCAATTCAAACCAGTATTTAGGGAAGGAAACCATACAGGCTCCCAACCCCACACCACCCTACAGAGAACAACAACAACCTTCCAGATAGTTCTATTTGGACAGAGATAAACTCTTCTATCTCTCCCCTGAACTAGAAGATGCGGGGTATGTATGGGTGTCTGGGGGTTGCTGGGCCACAGCCCTGTCCGGTCAAAGACTGCCGATGTTGGGGAAACTCTTGAGCTTCTCTGGGAAGTCGTCCTTGTAGAGGACTGGGTCTGCACGGTGTTCCACTACCTTCAGGGGCATGGTGCCGAACACCGACGCAAACTTGTTGATGCACTCCGATCTGGGGAAATGTACAGAAGTTACCGGCGTTAACATTGAGGCAATCAACCACAGGATTTTTTTTTTAAATAAAGATATTTTATGTCCACTACTACCTCTACGAATATTGATTTGGCATATACACACCATTTCTAGAGTTGCTAGGCGATGAGCATGCTCAGGGCAGGACGTACCTCTCTACCATGTGTGTCTGGTCCAGGGACAGACCGTCAATGGCTGTGCACTCAGGACACTTGAACTTCTTCCTTGGGGTCACCTAAATGGAACCAGGACATTGAGCTTTACAAATCTACCATTGCTACACAACTAAGAAACATACAGTACAGAATCTACTGTGTGGTGAGATCAAATACCTGTGCTGATGAGACAAGTCTAATACCGTCACAGTACTGCTTAAAGGGATACTTCGGGATTTGGGCAATGAAGCCCTTTATCTATTTCTCCAGATGAACCCGTGTATACCGATTTTATGTCTCTGCATGCAGTTTGAAGGATGTTGCTAACTAGCTTTAGCGCAATTGCTAGCATGCTAGTAAATACCATAGAATTACAATCATTGTGCTAATGCTAGTTAGCATTGGCTTGCAAAACTACCTCCAACTTCCTTCATACCAGAGACAGAGACATAAAAATGGTATCCATTAGTTCATCTGACTCAGGGGAAGTAGATTAAGGACTTCATTGCCCAAATCCTGAAATATCCCTTTAAGTTTCAGTTCTCTAGAATGTGATAAACCCATTAGATGAAGTCATGCTAGTTGTGACAGCAGGTCCAGCAGTGGTTGTTGCAGCAGAGTGTGATTGAGGGCTGTTGCGCTGAGGGAGGATGTTGTGCTGCTGTATACCTGAGTGGTCATTAAAAGGCCACGGCATGCTGCTTGCATACCGAGGAGAAACAGCTGTATGCTCATTAAAGGGGTGATGTATGGCCTTCCTCCGTCTTACCCACCCCACCAATCTGTCTTACTCCAGACTGGAGATCAGTGCTGAGGAGGACGTGTGGGGAGGGGTGGGGGGCTAGCCTACTGCAGGCACAGAGGGAGGGAGTAGGCATTGCATTGACGGTGGGGTGAGTGAGCCCTGGTGAGCTTAGGAAAACATAGTCGGAGGAGTGGCAGTCAGTGACACACAGATAAGAGAGTTTAAGGTTGGGCTTTAGGGGCGGCCTTTGCACCTGGACACGGTCACTGCGTGGTGGAGGTATCAGGGGGCAAAGAGGGGTGAGAACTGATCAGAGACAGAGCCTCTGGCAGGACAGGACTGGAAGAAACAAATATTTCTGCATTCTGGGACCTTTCCACCTCTGTGGAATTGGAGTTATGGCCTTCAGCTTCCTGATATGTGGTGCATGTTGTAGTACTGCTCCTAATGAGATATTAACATACCTCCGTCCCAAATGCCACCCCATTGACTAGGAAATTCACTCATTTGGACCAGGGCCCATAGGGCTCTGGTCAAAAGTAGTGCACCATTATAGGGAATAGAATGCAATTTGGGATGCAAGCCATGGCTCTGGTGAACATACAACATTGAATTTGACCCCCTAAGGACCTAATGTCAGCATAATGGGTTGGGTAGGACTGTTGTGTTGGGTGGTGGGACAACGTTGTGCACTGTTCTGTACCTTTATGGGGGCTTTACCAGTGATGTTGGCCACCAGGAAGTTGATGGCGATATCCTCACAGTTCATATGAGCATCCACCCAGTTCTTGATGTCTCCTGGCATCTTGTAAGTGTACAGGTAGTTAAAGTACTGGAAAGGAAAGAAGCCAGTGTTACTCAACATCAAAATCAGCAAGCAGTGGAAACTACAAGCAGATAAATACTGAAATACATTTGTCATCCTACTCACTGGTGACATGATAAATGAGTCTAACCTCTGAAAAGAGAGATGTGTTTTCTCAGAAGTATTACCTTTGAATCAAAAGGAAAGCTTTTGGTTGACAGTGAGACAGATAACCTAACCTCACCTATGACTCTTCCATCCTAACCCTGCCCCCTCCCCATACTGGGCCTGGCAGGGGGACAGAGGGAGGAGGGGCTTCTGTCTGAGGCTAACCTTGTGGTAGAAGGCTGCTCCAGTCAGAACCATGGACACCTCGTTGGTCCACTCGGACTCGTACTTCCACTTCCCCATCTCGTGGTCCCACAGGTGGAGCCGACCCGGGTACCCCACCAACCGGTCTGGGAACACAAATTACAGGTTTTCCAATTTGGGGAAAGTTCGAAGTTAATGGAATTAGGCAACACTAAAAACATTCCAAGTAGCCTCCTTTCACCTTCAAGGTAGTGCTAGAAGACTGCCATCACGGAGATACTTTGAGCCCCAAAGTTCACTTTAAAGAGATGAAAGCTCCAGGCCCTCTCTGTGATGGGCAGAGAAGTGTGTGGAGACTGGATACCGGAGCCCAGCAGCCTGTCCCGCTATTGGACCCAGCGAGAGGCAGTAGAGCCAGACAGCCTTCCTTCGCCACAGCAGCCTGCCTCTCATTTCATGTCATTATCCTCAAATTGTCCTCAATTGTCTCAATAGGTCCTAAATGCCTTCAGGTGAGTGCCAAGCTGGGCTGTAGGCATGGACAGCATCAGCTCTGGCCTGTCACCATCTGTCACACATCAAACATATCTCCAGCACCCGGCAGCCGCCTCACATATAGCCTTACTGGAGGCTGACTTAAGCTCCCTGGATGAGTTTAAACTCTGGGGTCAGCTCTAAGTGGCCTGTGTTTACCTGCCAGTATGAATGCACTAAGCCCAAGGTCAAACATTTGGGGTGACATCTCCCAGGCGTGATACAGGGTATCCTCTCTCTCACCTCGTAGCCAAACTGTAGTTCATCAGACGTCAGCATGATGATGTCATCGTCGATGGCCAGCACGGCCTCAGTCTCGATCTCGTCGTAGGGGAAGAAGCGGTTGCTGAGCTTGTTCTCTTTGGTGCGCACCACCTTGAGAGGCGCTGCAATCTTCGGCCATAAAGAATCTAACCGAGGGACAGAGACCAAGAGAATATGAGTGATAAGACTACATTATACAGACAGGTCAGAGAATCTAACCGAGGGACAAAGACCAAGGGAATATGAGTGATAAGACTACAATACAGACAGGTCAGAGAATCTAACCGAGGGACAGAGACCACGGGCATATGAGTGATAAGACTACAATAAAGACAGGTCAGAGAATCTAACCGAGGGACAGAGACCACGGGCATATGAGTGATAAGACTACAATACAGACAGGTCAGAGAATCTAACCGAGGGACAGAGACCAAGGGAATATGAGTGGTAAGACTACAATACAGACAGGTCATAGAAAATCCATTCTATCAATGCAATGGAGGCCTTGGCAAACGGGTCTGTTAGCATTGTGTGCTACTTGAGAAGCTGCAAGACATTAAGCAAACTGTGAAAACTACGTCCACACATTCCAAATCTGACAGTATATATTGCATCACCCACCTACACCTAAGACATCAAACCAGACTCCTAGTTTTCTAGGTCAAACTAACATCTAGACTTCAGTTGGAGAGGAGTGGAGTTGGGTTGCCATCAAGGCAGACGTTTCAAAATGGCAATCCGAGTGGAAAAGTACGCTAGCAGTAAAACTACAATCACTGACTCGAATCGCAACGCCAACTTGAATCATGTGCAAGCCTGCCCACACCAAGATTCCTCTCAAGGCAGAGCAACAAAGTTAGCTTTTTTTTTTAAAGTAGTGTTTAGTGAGCTTGGGAAGTGTCCATGGCACGGAGCAGTCAGACAGATGGCACAGAATGAGTCACCCCATTAAGGCTCTAACTGGGGCCTGACAAGCAGGCAGCGCTCCCACCGACGACCTCTGAACGTCTCCACACTAAACTGTCAACGGGAGAACTGCTGTGATATATTCAAGGGCTTTCTTCTCTCTCTCGCTTTCCCCCTCTCTTTTCCAGAGATGAGCTGGGAGATGAGTGCAGTGCAGGGAGAAATCTCCAAAACAAAGGTTATTAGCTTAGCTCTGATTTAGCCTGGCATTTTCTTTTGCTATTGGTTTGAACACACAAACTGAAACATCTTCTGGCTGCTGGAAGCCCATCTACTTTGCTTCTCATTTTCGGACTTTCTCCTGGGCTAACCAGGAGATCCTCTCCACTACAGAAAAACAAAATCCTGCTGCAATCCCCATCTCTCCTGTAGTTACCTCTGTCTCCATGCTCTGCAGCTCCATAACGGTCTTTGACCAAAGTGAAAAACAGGTTTCTTCAGGTCATAATGCTAAGATTGTATGAGTGAACAAATAAACGATGAAGTTAATCATCACAACCAAACACAGTACAATCTCTGTGCATGTCAAAAGCACAATCAGGCCTTGTGAGGATGAGGAGGAAATCCGTCCTCATCCCAAGCAGAGACCCAGAGTTGACCCATGAACGGCCCCTTGTTAATTCTAATGGGTCACAAAGCTCTGGCCAGGCTCCACTGACGCCTCTAATCAAAGGCAACATTGGGCCATTAGAGTGAGCTTCAAAGTGGCCCGCTGCTTCATTACATTACACAACTCTATGCAGAGGATAGATTTAATTCCCTGCCGTTCCCTGAGCTGTCAGTGTTAAGGGGCGCCATAAACAGCCGCATACCTAAATCGCCTTGTTAAGAGGAATCATTAGAGCGAAAGCCACAATAAATAATGACTAATATCAGCTTACTCTGAAACATCTCTAATGGGCTCTAAATGAGGGATGTGGCAGGAGGACAGACAGGCAGCACTAGCAGAACACTGCACACTGTTTGATGAAGTGGAGTGTCTGTAGTGGACAGTATATCAACATGAATGAAAGGCCTCTACGTCGTCTGGCTTGCCAGTACCGAGGAGACCTGTTGACATCGGAAGGTTAGAATGAGGTGGCTGCTGCAGCACCGAGTGGGGTGGGTAGGAGGATGTTTTTCTGTCTGACCGGCAGCAACATGCCACGGAGCTGCTCCAGTTTCCTGATTCTCAACACGAAGAAAAGCCAGAGAGCGGTTTGGCTCCAGCCTCGAGCATGTCATGCTTTTCAGGGTCTAAACTTATAGAGAGACGGGTCTTGGCTGCTGAAGCTGTTATCACTCATCTGGTACACATCAAGAGCTCTATTTTGTGTATTAAACCATGGCATGGTGAAATAACCACTTCTTCTCACATCAAGTTGGCAGTTAACATGGAGTGTTCAGCCACTTTCCCATTCCTTGTGTGTATCGATCTGCCAACTTCAGTCGATCTCTAAACAGAGATAACATTTTTTGGGATTCTATGATAGCTATGAAGTAAGGCAATCTGACAGAACACTAATATCCCATCTTTGAATATCCAACATAGCATCATTGTTGTCACTGAAAAGGTTAACTCATGAAAACTCCTATTGCTGGTGTGCTTGTTTAAGGGTAATATTTGAATCAATAATGGGTTTAATGAACAATATGGGAAAGGGAGGGTTAGAATCAGACGTGTATTCATGAGGAACCAAACAGAAGAACATCTACCAAAATGGAGAGGGACTACCTGAACCTGTCCAATAAGAAACTTATTTTAGTTTCAGGCGCTCAAAAAAATGTATTTTGCAAAACGTTACGCTACGGTGTATGCTAATGAATACAGCCTCGGGCTCACCTTCAGGGGGACTCTTGTTCTGGTTGTTCCACACCACTAGTAGCTTGGCTAGGCTGGGAACCTTGGAGATCTCAGTGATGACCCGGAAGAGGCTCTCGATACGGTCGTAGGTCAGCACCACAGCAGTGAACCCTGGGGACCTCGGTGGGATGAGAGGCAGGAACAGAGGGCTGTTCACACTTGACCACTTCTACAGAGGACAAGAGACCAAAAAGGTTAGTCACTCTCTCCTACAATGCAGACGTATGCCTTCATCTGTCTGCCATCCTGGCCTGTGACATGTTTTCCATCGTGATTTAAGCTGACATTCCATTGCTTGATTCAGCAGTGAAGTCACCTGCAGTGATTGCCATACAATGGCTTTACTAGGGAACAAAAATAATCTATTAATTCATTTGAAAGATTAATAGACTCACAACCGGGAATGCCAAGCACCCAGCGTGAAGTAGTCTGGAATGCCAAGCACACTAAGAAACGAGTGGTAGCGGAGCTGTTTCAGGAGCACAGCTTAGAGAGTGTGTAATACAGAGACAAAGAGCTCCACCCTCATCTCAGGTACATGTGTAAGTTGAGTCCACACACTATGACTTGGCAGTCTTGGCCTCTCCTGCTGTTTCTACACTGCTGCTTTGGGATATTATAAGTGACGTTTTGTCATGAAGCACTGGTGAGCTCCATGCAGCAGAGGTCCAGATGAGTTTTAGTGGGGAGAGAGAAAGGGGGGAGGCAGGGGAGAGAGAGAGAGAGAGGGGAGGCAGGGGGATGCAGCGACGGTGTCGGCGACTGTCTACTGCCAGTGTGGGACTTGGCTCCTCTTCCTGGCCCAGTCTTAAAATGGCCCGTTAACTCTGGAAGATGCAGACCCTAGCCTAGATCAAGTGACGCTGTAAAAGAAAATACTGGCAGTGCAGAGAGAGCCTATGATGCAGTGATACACACAAGGAGACATAAAATATATATATATAAATATATATATACACACACACACACACACACACAATGGGACAATGAGACACTCAATCCAGACCTCTGAACTAACATATAGACAACAACTGACATTTTGAGTAATGCGATTATACAAGAGTAACAATATGTCAACATGTGACACAGGACTCACTGCAGCAGCTTAAAGTGCTCTACAATGCAGGTTCTCTCATCTACAGGGTCAACTTCAATGCTACCATTCTCTGCTAGCAGGAGCATTATGTTGACTGGATGATGTGGTTTTAACCCTTAATTAACTGTCAAACACTACAACAGAAGCATTTTCAAATAAAGGAGGTTGCAGCTGACTTAATCAACTGTATAAAAGGCCCCCAAAGCCTCCAGACCTCCACTAGAGACATGTGCTAACCTCATAGGGAGGGATTGGAGATTTGAAATAAAAGTGTGGGCTTCTTGAAGTGCTTCTCTGTTCTGCTGCAGACAGGTGACCACAGACAGACTGGTGTTTCTGTGGCTCTTCCAACGGCGTCCACCATGTCTGTCACCATAAACATGGTCACCTCATATACCCTACATCAGTCAGTACTCACCAATAAAAAATTAAAAAACTCAACTTTACTAGCAAACGGAAACTTCTCTGGGGTGGTGTGACACTGACATACAAGCAGAGGGGGAAATAATTAAACTAACATGGTGACACATTAGTGGTGAGATGAAGAGAAGAGGAAAAGGACAACTTAAGTCATTTGTCAGATGACATAAACAAGATGAAAGAAAGACAGCCACTTCTCCAATGTTAATGAGCCCAGTTAAATTTAGTTCACTGCTTACAATGATCAATTTACACAAAAACGGGATGATGCAGCCATTTGGGTGATTTAGGCTACACATTATTGTGGTGGTGTTAGGAAAAGTAGATTGACGCAAATCGTTGTAAACATAGAGAACAAGATGGCATTTGAGTGTTTGACAAACAGTGTTTTCTCCACAATAACAAATGATTTTCCATGGCAATGTGGAAGTAGCAGCAGCTCCAGTGATGACTGGAGGCAGGTCCATCTAGCCAGCAGGGGGCCTTTGATTTGTGTGGTTTGTGATGATTGCCTACCAGGGATTAATGGAGAAGTAGAGATCGTGCAGGCGTCACATCTTCAAGAGTCCTGATATGAGCACATTCACAGTGCAGGCTTTGTCTGCGCTCTACCAGTGAAGGAATCGTCTGGCCAGGTTTCTTAGCGACTTAGCCTAAATTCAAACGTTAGATGTCCCCTAATGGTCAAGGTCAAGCTTAAGAAATAATCAGTTGCCATTTGCCATGAATACACATTACTATGAAAGGTGTAATTAATTGGAGCGACACCACCCTTTTTAGCAAACCATGGTGCATTGTTTAGTGTGCACCCAATTGCGAATAGTGTGTTCACACCATTCCAAACTAAGGGAGAAAACACACCAGAGTTCAGAAGAAAACACTCCAAACCAATCTGATATGAAAGCCCCCTAAGGTACAAAGTCTCCTAACCTTCAGCCACCTTTCAGAGGCTGAACAGGTGACTACCATGGATTACCCGTTTGGTATCTTACATCTATGCCCACGGCCGAACAAAAAGCATCCCGTCTGTCCCTCGCTAGCCTGAAAACCCTTCTAAAGGCACTGCTACTAGCAGAGAGCCTGTGAAATGTGCTTTCAATTATGACTCCGAACGAAGGATACAGAACAGCAGAGAAAAAACAACTGCTTGATTTATTTAGTGTCCTGTTCCAATTCTGCTCGACGTGTTTCCACTGAATACGTAGAGATAAGCACTTCTCCAGCATTAGAACAGTAACAGGTCTGTGGCCCTGCACAATTAACCTCTTGTGAGCAGGGCGTGAGACAGCACACCTAAATGATGACGATTGGTTGGGAAAAAAGGCAGACAGGAGTTTCTGACAGAGAGAGGTGGGTAATGTCAAGTGTAACTGTTGATTAACCAGCTACCCACTCCGAAAAAAAAGGCAATACTAGCTGTGATTGAGCAGTTGGCTAGAGTAGAAAGTAATTAGTCTTGAAGAGCTTTGAATTACTCCGAGAAGCCAAGTGTTGTAAACATACCTTCAGTCAGAGTCAGCTGACTTGTTCAGACCAACATAACCCGACTGGCTCACATATCACAAACCATTGGTAGGACTGGGTAGGGCTGTCCAATAAGAGGAGGAACATGGGCCCCCCCCTTGACAGACAGACGGAGGGCGGAGCTGCATGTGATGTCTTGGGGGACTACAGCAGATCAGGCTGGGCTGATTAACAGCCCCTGAGAGGTGATAGCTGAGCCAAGCTGTCTGCATCCCCACAACCACAGAGAGGTTACACACACACACACACACACACACACTCCTTAAACAGTGTTCTCTCACACATACACAATGACTCAAACACTAAGGCATGTATTTTTCACCGCACTGGAGGCATCCTCCCAGTGCAGAACTGCTGACACAAACACACTGGCTGTTTCAGCAGTACTGGGTGTTTACCAAGCAGCCAAAGACCACTAGACTACATGTGTGGAGAAAGGGACCTATAAAGAGGAAGCTGGCCTGCCACCCAGCCGATACACTGGGAAAGACTTACCTGGGAAAACTGTCTCATATCTGTCACTGAGGGAGTCAGTCACTGTGTTTTTCTGTTTTGAGAGGCCAGCACAGTAGTGTCAGGTCACACATCAATACCAGACACTGCAGACTGCACCCCATAAATATGACTCGTATGTCTAAGAAGATTCAGTGGTTAACCACAGTAAAAAACAATAACATTATTAGTGGTGTAGGCTAGAGGGGCATAGATTATAGCAGGCTCCAATGGAAGACTGAGGTATCCAATCATGTTAAACACATCTTTCCACTCTTTAAAGACCTAGCAACTAGAGGATTACTCACCACCACAGGGGGGTTGTTCCACTGTTCGTAGGTGCGGGCAGCATAGGGGTAGATGCGGTCATTGATGATCTGAAGCGTTGTCATGCCGATGGCCTTCATGGAGCTGAAGTAAGCGTCCCAGAACCAGCAGGCCTGAGGAGAACAGAGTTGTTTTGGAGTAAAAACATATGGTCTGGGCCCTGGACAAACAGACAAGCTGTCATGAACGTGAACACACATTCAGAAGGCATCCCAGTGACTGGAGAACAGGAAGGACTGCTCTAGATGGTTAGAATCTCTAACATCATCTGTCCTACAGCAGGCCAAGACCTTCTACAGCTCACCTGACTTTCAAAGCACAGGGCAGCCAAATATCAACCTGGCCTGTGGTTCCAACCTCTTTCTGCTACTGTATTTTACTCTTCCAGTAGTACCCCCTCATGTGCATTTTTACCAGTAGACCAATGGTCTCATGAGTCTTCTCAAGTACCCCCAGTGGTCCTAGTAAACCTGGGTGGGAACCCCTGCTTAAGGCCCATTGGGACTATAATACATGTTTGATCCAAGATGTATGCAAACTATGTACACATCTACTTTTAGTTTTGCATCAAAAATCTATTTTTAGTCACTTCATTACCAGTCCATGGTAACAACGAGGAGCATTACAGTGCCCGAGGGGAAGGTGTAGCCTAGCAGTCAATCATATTTCAATGCAGATGTTACTAGTACAACATCCCCAGGTAGCACCCCAGCTTCCCTGGTGCTCCCCTCCCACTGATCCATTAGGAGACATCAAGGGACAGCTATGGAGGGAGAGGAGCCCATAAGAGTTAATGATCATTAAAACAGAACTGTCTCCTGCCAGGAGGCGCCATGTCAGTGTGACCTGACTCCACCTCAGCAGGTCCTAGGTGACCCTGAGTGCAGCACTGTTTAACAAGCACATGTCA
This sequence comes from Oncorhynchus tshawytscha, assembly GCF_018296145.1. Taxonomy (NCBI): domain Eukaryota; kingdom Metazoa; phylum Chordata; class Actinopteri; order Salmoniformes; family Salmonidae; genus Oncorhynchus; species Oncorhynchus tshawytscha. Next base: position 68,703,376 of record NC_056440.1, on the reverse strand, counting down.
GAGGTCCATACTGGATCCCTCAACTCCAACTGACATTTGACTGGTTAGCCAGAGCACACCCTGGAAACTATTCACACAGCCAGAAACTCAAGATATTAATAGCATATTTGTTGGGTGAGAATAAGACCCCCAGCTGAAGAATATCTCCTCTGTTTTGGATTAGGAGCAGAGGAGGATCAAGCAACAAATAGACAACAGCAACAACGGTGCACAAAAGGAAACCTGCAATGCAGCAAACACAGTGATGGCATTGGCTGCTACAGCTTAGCCAATGAGCCAACCGTTTTGCTAGAGCTGTGGTAGTCTTGGCCTGGCTACAGGGCTCTGTCCTTCCATAGCAGTGGTGCAGCTTGGCCTGGCTACAGGGCTCTGTCCTTCCATAGCAGTGGTGCAGCTTGGCCTGGCTACAGGGCTCTGTCCTTCCATAGCAGTGGTGCAGCTTGGCCTGGCTACAGGGCTCTGTCCTTCCATAGCAGTGGTGCAGCTTGGCCTGGCTACAGGGCTCTGTCCTTCCATAGCAGTGGAGCAGCTTGGCCTGGTGTTTTTGTTGTCGTATAGTCCAGAGAGCTCTCAGCAGCACATGAGAAGGGACCAGCCCCCACTCCACACCCCCACCCGTAGTCCCCTTTAACACTGGAGAAATACAAAAACAGCGTTTATTTTTATGGAGGGGGTGAGGAGTATTCAAAAAGACTTTCTAATCTCAGGGGGACCCAACGGCCCATAAATCAGCCAGTGATGAAAGTTTCCTTTCCGGCCGGGAGGCAAAAAGCAAACTGTCCTTCCATAGCAGTGGCCAGCTTGGCCCCTCCCAGCGCCTGCCTTTTTATGAGGGAAGAAGAGACGGAGACACAGCAGAGAAAAAGGGCAGAGGTCTGTTTCACTGCAGCACTGGGCCCTTCCTCTAACATACAGCGCTGGGCATAAGAGACTGGGCATAAGAGACTGGGCATAAGAGACTGGGCATAAGAGGCTGGGCATAAGAGGCTGGGCATAAGAGACTGGGCATAAGAGACTGGGCATAAGAGACTGGGCATAAGAGACTGGGCATAAGAGGCTGGGCATAAGAGACTGGGCATAAGAGACTGGGCATAAGAGGCTGGGCATAAGAGGCTGGGCATAAGAGACTGGGCATAAGAGACTGGGCATAAGTGACTGGGCATAAGAGACTGGTTTATTTTTAAGAGGCTGGGCATCAAAGAGGCTGGGCATAAGAGACTGGGCATAAGAGACAGGGCATAAAGAGACTGGGCATAAGAGACTGGGCATAAGAGGCTGGGCATAAGAGACTGGGCATAAGAGGCTGGGCATAAGAGACTGGGCATAAGAGACTGGGCATAAGAGACTGGGCATAAGAGACAGGGCATAAGAGACTGGGCATAAGAGACTGGGCAAAGAGACTGGGCATAAGAGACTGGGCAAAGAGGCTGGGCATAAGAGACTGGGCATAAGAGGCTGGGCATAAGAGGCTGGGCATAAGAGGCTGGGCATAAGGAGACTGAACTCTCTTTGAGGTGTGCTTGAACTTGGACCATAAACAACATCCATCAATTCAAAACTGATTTGGCTAATCTATGCTACTGCAACTAAAATAAATGTAACTACTTGCACCTCTTAATAAGATATAAATATTGTAAAAGTAAAATTGTCATGGTGAACAATTACTTAGCACAAACTTGCTTAGGAGGACATTGTAGTATTACCACAATGACAGACAACTGATCATCAAAAGTGGTTCCTTTGGGACTGAGAAATCATAATAGCCAGACTTTCACGACCAGGGTCAAGGGAATGACCCAGTCCACCATCTCTTTCTCTAGCTATACTCTGCTGTCCGTCAACTCCTTTTAGACAGGGAGGGTTCAGACAGGATTACATTGGGCTTGGTACTATAGCTGCAGCCCTGTGATTGACAAGTACTAATTTCAGCTGTACCTTTCTAACAAAGCATGTATTCTATTCCTAGGGTCTGATACAAACAAGGCTCAGAGGAAAGCCTCAGGTGACCACCACTAACATTCAGCAGCTGTTAAGCACTTAGGTCCCAAATTGTGAGCTATGTGGATGCTACCACATCAAATGTTGAAATCCTTTTTTTCTCCTGAAATGATGCTGCTGGCTACTGATGGATTAGGAGTTTTACATTTGACCTTAGTTGTGAGGCCCTGTATAAGTGAGACAGAATGTCTCCTCAATTATCCAATTATCATTCAATTTAGGACTTAGTAAATCATACAGATAGTCAATCAAAGCTGACAGTGTCATCATGAGTAAGGCTGTGTTATTCAGATCTTTTTCCCACTAATTGGGCTTTTGACCAATCACATCAGATCTTTTTCACAGCTGATGTGATTGGTCAAAAGACCAATTAGTGGAAAAAAGATCAGCAGTGTGTATCTTAGGCATACTAGCCATATGGTCAGAGACCTTTTAATCCCATAAAGAACTGAAGATGACAGTGTGGAATTCAGAACCACTGAGGAAGGAAAGGCAGTTAGGCTCTCTGTTGTACAGTGAGTATATACACTTCACTTCAGCTCTTCAATAAGATCAATCAGAAAAAAAATATATGTTCCAACAGCTCTTATAAAAATTTAAGGGAAGAAAAAATACATAATTTTGCACACGTCCAAGTGAGTTAGAGTTGACAATGTGTTGTCTATACTATTGACAATGTCAAGTCTTTATGGGGGACCAACTCAGTGATTCCCAGTGTCCTCTCCTCTCCAGCCAGTGAATGTGAGTGAGGAGTCTCTCCAGATGTGTACAGGTGTGGACTGATTTGGAATGGGCTCTACAGCACCCCATAAATCCTGGATAAGATGGGCCTTTGTGCTCCGGCTCCACCCCACCCTTACACGTCCTGAGCCCGGCTCCAACACCCTCCTCCCATCAGTCCTGCAGGGGCCACAGGCACGCGCATGGCAGTGACATACCTACGCCTTACGTTCCCCTGGCTTAAGATGTATTCACTACTCAACTCAGACCAATATGATTTGGTTGTGTTCCTCTGATCTCCAGTGAATTGATACAATGTTTATTATCAGTATTTTTTTTTACTCCAAACAAACCACAATCCTTATCAGTCCTCATCTCTACTGAGAACCTTTTCCTGACAGGAAGACAACTGATTACACATCTCATAACTAAATTCCAAGCCCTAGACACAGACAGACTGACAGAGAAACACTAAGAGCAGTGGATAAGCATTTCAGATCCCCACAGCTACAGAGACAGGAGGGGGAGCCTCAAGGGAAGACATGTTCAAGGCTTGGCAAATGAAACAACTCCAACAGGGTTTCTGAGCTGTGGGGCTGATATGTCTGTTTGGCCAGTCTAATTGGTAAATGGACTAGCGTTGATACAAGGGAATGAGAAACAGCTTGGACGTGCAGAGCTCTCTGAGGGCTTTCACTTCTGTTTATTGAGGCTCAGTTGGACCAGTGAAAGGAGGGGATTTGTCATTGATTTGGCTCGACTGAAACTAACACTGAAGAACCTTTATAAAGAGCTTTTTAATCAAGATTGGGAACATGACGAGACAATCCAAACAGACAACAGGACAGAAACGCTCGTCCTAAGGGCCCATTACAACATGTCTCTCACCCTTCAGTCTGCCTGTGTTATGGCTTCCATTGGGCTGACAGCGAGGCACGCGTCTCCCAGGTTGGAATGGGAGCGTGAATGTCACAGCTCCTTTGACCCCGTCTTCACACTAACTTAACCTGAGAGGGCCGGAGGCACTTTCTCCTGAGGCGTATTCATCTGGAAATAGACCATTACTACAACTCTATAAAGACTGCATTTCCCTATATGTGCCTAGAAAAAATCCCCAGCAAAGGGATTCAGACTATTTGAATGTTCGCTGAAGAAAAGCTGTGATCTGACTGTCACCTGTCTTTGCATCTCCTCCACCTGCCTGTGAGGGATACTCTTCAAGATGGTGTACATCTCTGGGAGCTTCTCCTCTGGAATGACCACGGATGCCCTGTACAACACACACACACGTCAGTCAGTATCAATGGCAAACACAGCCACTGGTATTAAACTAGATCAGAAATCACAATACGAGCTCAGAAAATCTAAAGCAGAGATATGTGTTGAAGTTGGAGTGAGATCACGAGCAGTGTCTTTAGCGTACCTCTTCCAGTCGAGGACCTCAGAGAAGGGCAGGATGTATGAGTCTGCTAGGATGATGGGGACACAGCCAGCCTGCAGCACATCACTGAGGGTGGCCTGTCCCAGCCGAGCCCCGCGCAGCACCACACAGAACGACGACTCCTGGGGAACACAGATTACCACGAGGTATTACACAATCATAGCCATATCAACTGTACATAGTTTAATGACATAGCCGTCGCCAAACTAAGAAAGCTTAGACGGGTCAAAAACAGACTAACACAATATTAGTGAGCAGCTTGTGTTTGGTCAGAGTCTGATAAAATGACTGCTTGAACTGTCGATGTTGCCTCCCATATGGAAGAGTTTAGGGTGGGGAGGGCAATGTCATGGTGGACCAATTACAGACGTTAAAAGTATACAAGCAGGCAACGTAAAATATTATTCTAAAATACAGGCATCACTTATAGCGAACCTTTCCAATGTCAGAGGTGGAGAAGGGGGAGGGGGGTGCTTTCACTGAGATTCTGCCACCACACCCCTCTAGGCCCTCTCCTTGGTGGGACGTACCCCAGATGTGCGGCTACGCTGCACCCATACCAGATGATAAGCACACTTCCTGTCTAGACAGGCCAGAGACGGGCTGGAGATGCACTCTGAGCAGACAGACACACTGACTGACTGCCACAGGCATTGTTGTAGTTTCCCCAGGTATACTCTGCATAAAGTTACCCACATAGATAGACTGCTAACTCTTAGAGATGACCTACACAGATGCATTTAAGTCAGATCTACATGGCCATTATCAATGTTAAATATCAATTTCCCCCTAAGCTGTGTCTACAAGTGTGTGTACATGTTAGTCTAAATGGTAGCAGGTCTCTGTGTGCGTCTCACCTGGAGGATCTGGGGGTAGTCGAACACCTGGCCCTTGTAGCAGCGTTTCCTCGCTGAGGCGACTCCCTGAGAGAGGTTGCTGCACTTGTCCAGGAGGAGCAGAGCCTCCCCATTCTCCTCCTTCAGCCTCTCCAGCTCTGCCCGGTACTCACGGTGGATGGCTGTCTGAGACGACAGAATGAAGTAGCGCCGGGGCCTGCAGCGGGACAGGGACACCATTAGAAACAATGTAAATCTCTGTGGTCGATGGTGACTTTACTTCCCAAATGTTCCCACTGTCACATGAAGTGAGGATGCCTGTTGTCTTGCTTGAAGGAAGCGATAAGAGTCCTAATCTAGGTGCGGAAGTGTGGGCGGTGGTGTTGCTGCTCACCCAGGCTGTCTCTCGGGCAGCTCCACGTCTGCAGACAGAGGGCTGTACACAGGGATGCTGACGTCATAACCCTGCCTGTAGGTCCACGTGGAGAAGCCTCCCCCTGCAAGCAGAGCCCTAAAACACACACAAAACAAACACACATATCCTATGTTACACCACTGTCACATAGGCTTACATAGTTAAGTCGGAGAGAAGAGACAGCTATACAGAACTTTACAGCAAGACAAGACATGACAGATGTGCAGATGCCCTGGCTGTTTCTTGTCATATCTGCTGAACAACGCTATTGAGTAACATGAAGATTAAGAAGTATTCACCTGGACAAAAAGAGGCTGCCTAAACCTCATCCTTTTGGAGATGTGTATATGTAATAGTTACATGAGAACTGACGAACAATCTTTATGGCGTCCTACCTGTGGATACAAGGACAACCTCACGCACACACACTGGCCTATATATACACACACAGCTGGTTCTGATGAGGCCCCACGCCAAATGGAGCACAGCTGGATGAGCCCAGGAAATTCCCTACAGCTCCAGATAAGTGTTCATCGTCTCAGGGCTTTCGGTTCATAAAACCCACCTTTTCCACCCAAAAGGAGCGAGCGGCCAAGAGCAAGGCTGGGAAACATGGCCTCTCTCTGTGGCAGTAAATACCAGGAGATGAGGCATGTCTGCCCGCTCAAGGCCGCTAGAGGTTCTGTCATCTCTGGACTACTTTTAAGTAGTACTTTCATCTTAGCTGAATATTTTTCAAGCCCCCTTGAAATTATAGGCAAGTACTGTAGTTGTGTTGGAGATAAGATGGAACTGAATCTGGATTAGCTAGTCAAGTCAAACTACAAAATATGGAGCGAAAAAACTAATTTAATAAAAACTATGAGTCAATTTAACAAAAATAAAAAATGTATAAAACTATTCTCTGAACATAACATCTGACTAAGGACACGGAAAGAAAACTGAAAGCTAAGTTAATACCATGCTTCCCTCTAGTGGTGGTCTTGGTAGAACAATATATGCCTGGCAGTAACTCTGCTAACAAACACTGATTATTCACGCTGGAGTAAATATTAGCTGGAAGTCAAGGTTGGTTGATGAACAAAAAAAACAATAATGTGAGTTTATCTAACTATGTTCATTGTAATTGACTTTCATTTTTCCTGTGCTGGGTTTATTAAGGTTACCTGTCTCTTGGCACATCAAGGGCTGTGTTGTAGTCTGGAGGTCCTCCAGGTAACATGTTGAACAGAAGGTGGTTCATCCCTTTGTCCCACCTGGAAACAAACATCTTTAGGGGTCAAAAACCGACAAATGTGTGCACTTAGATATCTGAAATGGGCTGATAGATCAATGTGGTAGATGAGAGCGGGGGAAGGATGAATGACAGTGTGGTGTCAGGAAAATAACCTCACACTCAACGTCAACAAAACTAAGGAGATGATTGTGGACTTAAGGAAACAGCAGAGGGAACACCCCCCTATCCACATCGATGGAACAGTAGTGGAGAGGGTAGCAAGTTTTAAGTTCCTCGGCATACACATCACAGACAAACTGAATTGGTCCACTCACACAGACAGCATCGTGAAGAAGGCGTAGCAGCGCCTCTTCAACCTCAGGAGGCTGAAGAAATTCGGCATGTCACCAAAAGCACTCACAAACTTCTACAGATGCACAATCGAGAGCATCCTGGCGGGCTGTATCACCGCCTGGTACGGCAACTGCTCCGCCCTCAACCGTAAGGCTCTCCAGAGGGTAGTGAGGTCTGCACAACGCATCACCGGGGGCAAACTACCTGCCCTCCAGGACACCTACACCACCCGATGTTACAGGAAGGCCATAAAGATCATCAAGGACATCAACCACCCGAGCCACTGCCTGTTCACCCTGCTATCATCCAGAAGGCGAGGTCAGTACAGGTGCATCAAAGCTGGGACCGAGAGACTGAAAAACAGCTTCTATCTCAAGGCCATCAGACTGTTAAACAGCCACCACTAACATTGAGTGGCTGCTGCCAACACACTGACACTGACTCAACTCCAGCCAATTTAATAATGGGAATTGATGGGAAATTATGTAAATATATCACTAGCCACTTTAAACAATGCTACCTTATATAATGTTACCCTACATTATTCATCTCATATGCATACGTAGATACTGTACTCTATATCGTCGACTGTATCCTTATGTAATACATGTATCACTAGCCACTTTAACTATGCCACTTTGTTTACATACTCATCTCATATGTATATACTGTACTCGATACCATCTACTGTATCTTGCCTATGCTGCTCTGTACCATCACTCATTCATATATCCTTATGTACATATTCTTTATCCCCTTACACTGTGTATAAGACAGTAGTTTTGGAATTGTTAGTTAGATTACTTGTTGGTTATTACTGCATTGTCGGAACTAGAAGCACAAGCATTTCGCTACACTCGCATTAACATCTGCTAACCATGTGTATGTGACAAATAAAATTTGATTTGACAGAGGGTAAAGAAGGATAAATACATATGAAGAGAACTCCCAGCTTCGGGGTGGAGGAGATAACAGTGCAACCAGAGCAGTGTGCAGGAAAGGTTACCTGGGGAGCATGGCCAGAGCCTGGGCAGTCTCCCGGATGCGTAGAGAGTTCTGATTGAGCACATCAATAGAGGGCACGAATAGGCATGCCCTGGTGACGTCATCAGTGTAGAACTCACTGTCAGAGATGGTACTGAGCAGGTCATTGTACTCTCGGGACAGGCCTGTGCTGCTGATTGGCACTCCTCCCTCATCCACAAAACGCTGCAGAGGATAGATGTACACCTGCCAGACAGACAGTCATTTATGATGGTCCACTTTAGCTGCTGTTGGTTCAAAAGACAAGGTTCAGAGACTAACAATAGCAGATGAAACTAACTTCACGTATCTGTAATTTGTGACATGTGATGATGGAAACTAGGCTCACCTTGATTCTATTCTTAGGGTTGTAGCCACATCGATACACATCAAAACAAGTGTGCATTCTGCAGCTAAGGTCCCCTCTCTCAGGAATAGGGTTGGAGACAGGCAGTTGGATGAGAGGTGCATCGTGCATGCTGCGTCGGTCCAGGCTCCAGTCTGCCGTTGATTCGATGGAGTGTGGCCAGAACTGGAACATCCCTGTGGCGATGAGTCCCAGCAGCACCACAGAGAACAGGGTGATGTAGTAGATGCGGTGCTTGGTTTTCATCCGTGGAATCAGAGCCGGGCCCCGTAAACTGTACTTTCCAGACGAGCACATGCTGAGCCTGACCATTCGACCACTTTGAGAGAGACAGAGAAATAAATATATGTCTCCTGGTCCGTTGACACACTGCCAGGGTATGTATCAACAGTCTAAAATGGCTTCCTCTCCTAGAGGAAATGAAGCCATTTTGGACTACTGTTACAGCAAGAAATAAACAAGTTACTGTAACGTTACTTGGCCTTGCCTAAAAGAGCCAATCAGGTCTCTTTATAAAAAACTACGTAACAACTTTAACCCAGTGACCGCTTACAACACTAGCTGTCAATCAAAGGCATTCTGTGAGGTAAAACTAGCTAACGATAACAGGCTAAACTGAACAACTATCTAATATAACTTAAATACACTGGCAGCAAACTCAATTTAGCTAGCAGACTGGTTGACGAGTTAGCTATATTGACGATCAATGAAAACTTAATAGATTCGCGAAAACCAACTAGTTTAGTCGGCGTTTATTATAAATACCAACTATATATAGTGTATGTAGCTAGCTAACATCACACTTCTCATGATAAACTGAAATCTTGAAAAGTAAAAACAAGTGGCCAGCTAGTTTCAAGCTTAGCTAGCTAGCATGTTTATGCAGCAGACTTCGATTTGATCAGTAAACTTACATTCACGCTTGACCGGTGCGAAGTCGATCACAAACTGTTAATTCATACCCTCTTCTTAGCTAAGCGGCAAAGCCATAATGTATAGTTTTTATACATTTAACGTTAGGTAGATAACATCAATACAGTTTAATTAGCTATCGTGTGAATAATTTGATTTCCGGAAGTGGAACTCTTCTTCGCCTGTCAGAAACCCGTGGGCGACTCTGCATGCACTGGCTATAGTCCCACCTACTAAGGCGGAGTATCATCACACCCACCCAGTAGCATATAGATTTCTTTCACAAGAGACATTGTTTTTCTCCACTTAATTATACTGTCTCTTTAACTTAATTTGTGAATGGATAGCGATAACCTGGCATGAAATAGCTATATACTGGGTCCATTGGTCTACAATTAACAAAATATGACTTTACATGTGAATATTTACTTGAATGTGCAATCAACAGAAGCATAATGTCAGACCTCCAGATAGGGCCGAGATCATTTCAAACTAAAGCCAGCTGACATTTGGGCTGTTATGTAGGTTGCTACCAATGTTCTCACTATTCTCCCACCGCACAACCACCATTATGGTAGGCCTATCTAGCTAAAAAAAAAAATGCAGCTTGTTGAGAGGTTAGCAAATAGAAATTACATTTAAAAAAAAGTTCCAAGTAATTCTCTTTAAAATTGGTTTTGCTTTATTCCATTACAGGCAGGGCAGTGAGGGGTGGCGGGGGTTAAATACATTCTCAATCTGGGACAGGAAGGAAAGGGTAGCAAACCAGGTAAACATGGACAAGACATCATTGAATTATTTATCTGTCAAAACAGACCAATTTCTAAATCATTTATCAATTTTGTTAAATTCTGCCAATAATCTGTCATATAGATCGTTCTCACTAAATATATTCATTTTTCTTCTCCATACATTTGTACTTGTTCTATATATGTCAGTATTGATATAGATTTGTAATATACCTGTTATCGTAATAGTCATTTTCTACGTTATTCTATTTTCATTTAATCTGTTTTATTTATTTATTTTTTACAAAGACAGGAAACAAGACATCTGCATATAAATAAGGACAAAGAAGACACTGCTGTACATGTCATGGTGAAAAGGGAATGTGGCATCTTTCTATGGTGGTGCTGATATAGCCTACACTGGGCCGTGACCCACTGCAGCAAAGCTATTTCACACTGGTTGTTCAACACTGTGCTGGCACAGTAGAGACTGCTGTGAGAGCATGGATTTGGGTGGTGTCAAACTGTAATCTGGCCACAGAGTGAGGCCTGTTGAGTGACACCACAGCAAAGCCAATTCTAAGAGTACAGCTTCTATAGGTCACCACAGTGACCCCTTCATAATGAATGCATTGTATCATAGGTCACTGTAATGACCCCACTTCCTATTATAGAATCTGTCTTTCTGCCATCACCATGGCAGCTAGTGGAGGCTGCTGAGTGGTGAAAGGCTCATAATAATGGCTGGAACAGAGCGAATGGAAATCAAACACATAGAAACCATGTTTTTGATACCATTCCGATAATTCCGCTCCAGCTATTACCAAGAGCTCATCCTCCCCAATTAAGGTGCCACCAACCTCCTGTGATGTTGACACCCAGTACTTTTTCACTTGGACAGAGATATTTTTCCACAGAGATATTCCCTTATTTTGAGAGATTCAGCTGAAATTCACCAGCCTTTCCCAGCAACTGAAAGCCGAACTCATAGAACGCAAACCAAACTGTTACAAGAGTAATAATAAGGATAATAATACCATCAATAATAGTAAGAAACAGTAATAAATAATGTAGTATGTTTGATCCAACTAATACAACTGATATGAAATATGTTTGTAAAATGTAGTGAAAGTGGCCACTACAACCCGTACAGTTCAACCTCAATATGCTTGAGATGAACCAGTTTAAAGGGAACCAAAGACTTAGAAGTCATTGACATAATTGTGTACCTCAGCAAGACCCCTTTAAGAGGAACAATCTCCTACAGTGCATCTCATGTTTTTTTAATAGCATAATTGGCTTGGTACAAACACTTAGAGAGAGACATGTTTTGGGAGATATGTGCCATGGCAGTGGTGTTGGGATAGCTTCCTCATCCTCTCCAGGGCGTTTTAACACAGTTTGAACGGGAATAGACTGATTGACTATTAAAAGGGAGCGATACCAAAATGTATCTTCTCCCTCTCAGAGTTAAACTTGAAACCTGTATCTTTGTTTTGTGAAAGTGTACATTTTACAGTATTTCACAAACATAAACAATATCACATCTTATAAATACATTTGGCAATACATTTTTGGGCAAAAAGGGGGCAAATTGTGCATTTTGATGTGTGAGGGATGGTCCGTATGTTAGGAAAAGTTACTGACTGATGAGTGAGTTCTGTTAAAAAAAATGGATACTACGTTCCTCATGCTATAAAAGACAACCAAAGACCAAAACCACATTCTTAACATTTGTCACAATCACTGTTTTAAGACACATCAATTCTCTATGATCTACACTCCTTCTCTTCCACACTGTCATTTCCTGATAGACCTGAGAAACAAAACCATAACGTCTTCTCTCTCTCTCTCTCCTCTCTATTGTTCAGCGTCTGTCTCCGTTTTTTTTACTTTCCTGATATTAAAGATGAATAAGCTTTAGGAGCTGATGAAGGAGGGTAAAGTTAATTGTGATTATGTGCCAATGAAAACCCCACCTAGTGTCTAACTCCTCCCTATCCCTGTTCAGTTGTCTCCCATTTGATAAAGTCACGTCACTGCAGGGCTGTATGCTACCATGTGTTTATGTGAGATAGTGTGTGTTGGAATGACAGTCAGTGGTGAGGCTATTCACTCCAAAGCAGAACAGGCCCCTGGCATGCAGACAGAAATTAAAATGTATTATTACAATAGTAGTGAAAATGCTTTACACAGCTTTTGACACCTGAAAATGGAACAAGAGTTTTTCATCTCAGTCTTATTCATTATGGTCTGCCATGCCATGTCTTTGTAAGGTACTGTAATAGCATAGCAGATTGCATTCCATCGCATGCATGTTCAGTGATACTTTAACATCAGATAGATGCAGCAACGGAATAAGGAAAGAGGAGAGAGAAAGAGTCATGGAGGGACTGAATGGGCCACTATACCATAGACGCCAGTGTGTTTTCTTCAGGGTAGGGACAGGGAGTGGAGGTTCGTAGTGAGTGAGTGGGAGGAGGTGCTCCGTCGGCGGGAGAGAGGTCATTGAGCTCACCAGAGGAAGAGAGGGGGAATGAGGGTGAGAGGGAGATGCCAGAGGAAGGGTCAGCAGATCCAGCAAAGGTACGCGGGGGCTTGGGGACCAGGTTAGGCTCCATTGTGGCCCGAGCCAGAAGCTGTGTATCGTCCCCCCTCGGCCCTTCCACTGGCCCCTCTCCCTGACCATACGACCCCCGACCGGACTCAGACTCCCCGTCAGACAACTCCAGAGGTGGTGAGCCACTGCCATCCAGCCTAAAGAGAGAGTCCAGGTACTGTGCAAACTCCAGCACTGCCTGGCTAGGGTTGCCATTGGACAGCTGGGCTGGAGGAGTGGAGGAGGAGGGCTGTGACTCTCCTGTCTCTGTTTCCCATCCTTCTACATCTACTCCCTCCTCCTCCTCCTCATGGCTGATCCGTGGGCTGAGGGGAGCATTAGGGGTGCTGCCTGGGCTGTAAATGCCAGGCATTTGATGGCAAGGGGCGGCACAAGGCTCTTTTTGTGTGAAAGGCTGACCTATGACACTCTGGGCCAGTGGTGCTGGGGAGTGGTGGCCACTATAGTGCGGGGTGGAAGGGGAGAGCCGCATGGGGTAGTCTGGGGTGGAGCCGGATCCCAGAGGAGTGAAGTAAGGTCCTGCTTCTCCCAGCTCGTGCTCTGGGGTGGCCTGGTAGAGGCAGTCGGCAGCCAGCAGCTCAGTGCGGGAGCTGAGAGAGGGGTTCTCCTCAGGGATAGGTGCATTCAGTTGGAAGGGAAGGCACCCCAGCATGGGCGAGCCCCTGAGTGCAGCTGAGGAGCGTCGGGAGTCCAGGCTGTAGAGGGACTCGGCGTCTGACAGGCTCTCCATCACAGCCAGGGGGGCGTGGCGGTCCCTCAGCTCCACGGTAAGCCGCTCCCTGGCCCCCCGCAGAACCACTGGCACTGGGGGAGGGGGGCACTCCGCAAAGCCATCCAGTGATATCTCAGAGCGAGCACAGGAACTGAGAGGAGGAAAGGAGGGAAAGAGGATGAGAGCAAAGGAAAGAGGGAGATTAGAGGGGAGGGAGGGAATACATTGGAGGCAGAATACGGTAGGAATAATATAAGATGGATGTGAGTAAAGAAAGGGAGGTATTAGAGAGTAGAGATGATAGAGTGATAGAGGAGAGGGGTTGGAGTACAAGAGGGGTAGGAGAGAGGGATAAATGGTTACGGTCACACTTCACAATCACTAACAGGTCACTAGACTACTTCTGTTCTACAGGGGCTAAACCAGACGGGGGCGAGGGGACTGTGTACTACAATACGTTGCCACTGATCTGGAGTCAGACCAATGACTGTGGGTCAGAGAGCAAGGACCGTGCATGGATGAAAGGTAGTGGCAGAGTTAATGCTGTCATGCTTCACTTCTACCTGAACACATAGAAGAACAAACCTTGAAGGACTAGGTACATTCTTGCAGACTCTTGCACATAACATACATTCCTTCATTGCCCAAAATAAAGGAAACACCAACATAAAGTGTCTTAATAGGTTGTAGGGCCACCATGAACCAGAACGGCTTCACCTTGGTATAGATTCTACACGTGACTGAGACTCTATTGGAGGGATGCAACATAATCAATTTCATGCTCATCCACCATTCAGTGGATAGGGGTATTGTCATCCTATGGGGGCAGAGCCATGATAGCTAAAATAATGTAAAAAATAACAGCCTGCCCAGCATTTTTAGACATAACCCTAAGCATGATGGGATTTTAATTGCTTAACTAACTCAGGAACCACACGTGTGGAAGCACCTGCTTTCAGTATATACCAGTCTCTGCCCAGACCCTCCCAAAGCTCCACCCATATCCCAGTGGACTAACCGAACGCTGCTGTTCCTGCGGTGTTGGGTGGTTGGGGTGGGTTGTTGGGAGGCAGGAGGCGGGGCGGCTGCCATGAAGATGGTCTCTGGGTTCAGGTCCACCTCGGTTGGGCTCACCATTACCTTAGCAGCCGACAGCAGGGCTGTCTTCCCTTTGTTATAGTTCTCCAGCACCTGTCAATAACACGGTAGGAGGAGCAGTCAATTTACTGCTACCAGCAGTGTAGACATTATTGACTGATTTGGAGGCTCTGGAAGGCCCGAAGAAGGAGGGAGAGCAGTAACGGTGAACTAAGGTGATCAGTAAGGAGAATTTAAGTGCTGTAGAACTGGAATTGCCTGTATATGTCATTGACATCAGCAAGAACAATGGATTGACAGGTAGGCTAGTACAGGAAAAAGTGAATGTTAAGATTATTGAAAACAAGGCATTAGAGACGAGTCAAAACTGTGTCAAGTGAAGGGAAAGATGAAGGTCAGAAACACTAAGTCCATCCATCCTCATTTGTTTAAGCATGATACTTGAATACTGAACAAACCTGGATAGCACAGGCAAACACCAAACCCGAGTAGATACCAAAGCTATGCACTATACCCCTAGATACAAATCTCAGACTTTCACGTTGCTGCAGAAGTATTCCATAATATGTAGGCCTACGCAGATGTATGTGTGGTGTGTACACCGTAAGTAGGTTACTCATCTAAACTGATGAAAAAGAAGAGAGCAGAGAGAGCACAGACAACAGTTACTACACACTCATGGTAATCACATCACCACACAGAGAGCACAGACAACAGTTACTACACACTCATGGTAATCACATCACCACACAGAGAGCACAGACAACAGTTACTACACACTCATGGTAATTACATCACCACACAGAGAGCACAGACAACAGTTACTACACACTCATGGTAATCACATCACCACACAGAGAGCACAGACAACAGTTACTACACACTCATGGTAATCACGTCACCACACAGAGAGCACAGACAACAGTTACTACACATTCATGGTAATCACATCACCACACAGAGCACAGACAACAGTTACTACACACTCATGGTAATCACATCACCACACAGAGCACAGACAACAGTTACTACACACTCATGGTAATCTCATCACCACACAGAGAGCACAGACAACAGTTACTACACATTCATGGTAATCACAACACCACACAGAGAGAGCACAGACAACAGTTACTACACACTCATGGTAATCACAACACCACACAGAGAGAGCACAGTTACTACACACTCATGGTAATCACATCACCACACAGAGCACAACCTACACATTCATGGTAGTTACACACTCATGGTAATCACATCACCACACAGAGAGCACAGACAACAGTTACTACACACTCATGGTAATCTCATCACCACACAGAGCACAGACAACAGTTACTACACACACATCACCACACAGAGCACAATCACCACACAGAGAGCACAGACAACAGTTACTACACACTCATGGTAATCACAACACCACACAGAGAGCACAGACAACAGTTACTACACACTCATGGTAATCACAACACCACACAGGTAAATATATTATTTGTCTTTAATGAGTTAAAACACAAAATGAAAAAAAGCATGATTCAAGAACATACAATATCATTAATAAATATGAAAACATGTGGATCACAAGCCATGCATTTTCTTAAACACATTGTGACATGGAATACAACATTACAACATGAAAATGACAAATGGCTATAATGAAACATGAAAATAAATGATAATGGGAGTTAACATTGAACAAACATGGATGGTATTGGTATGAAAGCTGTGTGTAACAGGAAGAGATGGACAGAGAGGGAGGTGAGTAAAAACAGCCTTCTAATGATGGGTGTCAATCAGCATAGAACAACTAAATGAAGTACAGTACTTTCCTGGACATAACTATAGAACATCCTGAGAACCAGGCGAAAGACCAATAAGGCAGCAAGCAACATGACCTTAATATTTCCATAGCAACAACAACAGAAAAAGGCACATCACCAACACCCCAGCAGCACCATAGGGGACACAATCAGAAACAAAGCCACCAAGATCAAATACTGTAAAACACATCAACCAGTAGGTGCATCTCCAACAGTGCTCAGAGTGCTCTCCCACAGCGCAGAACAGTACCAGCGAAGTACTGTTCTGCCTCCATGACCAGTGCTTGACTTGGACTGAAATAGGTGCTGGCACTCATTTTGAGTGCTGGTACTGTTCACATTTAGGTGATTGAGCTAGGAAAAGGAGCTCAAGCAGTAGAAAATGTGAGGTGCAGGTATTCAGCTCTGGTGAGCTCCTGCCCAAGTCAAGCACTGACCATGACTAATACACAAGCACGTCCTCCCTCTTTGTAACGAGCCCATTGAGGTACATTATTAGGTCAATTTATCTTTTGTCTAATTATATCAATGAATTGAGCATAAACCAGGGCTAGCTCAGTGCTCCATCATCTCACTAATATAAAGTGAACTGGTCTGAATGGTCGAAGGTTATTTCAGGCTGGTCAATCTGTACAAGTAGTCATCACTGTCAGGTAACAGGCTACTCTAATATAAAACCAGACCATTAGAATCGATTTGATGTGACCACACAGTCTACAGGAGCCCGGTTGCCAGTCTGTTTGTGCCATCATGCCAACTGTGGGGGAATCAGAGGACTCAGAGACACTTAGCACATCCTCCTTACTCAGGACACCTTGAGCTGCCAATTAGGAACAGTAGGAGGCCACAAGGAATAATAAGGAGGGGGTTAGTGTTAGAGAAATTGGGGTAACCATGGAAACCTCACTGCATCTAGAGAAAAGCGTGCATTAGTTAGTAAGTAGGTTGTGTGGTGGTTTCTCAATCTGAACAATTTGAAGCTAAAGCAAAGAGCAATACAGGGTTTGTAAGACTGAAGAGGCAGAGGAGGACTGTGAGCTGGAAAGGAGAGGTAGAGGCTGTAACGTTAAACCAGAGGATTTGGGATAGGTTGTGTGGGGGCGGTGGATTGTGTATTTGAAGAGTCTACTTGGAGAGATGAAGGAGTATTGGATAGTAGAGGTTCAGATGGTGCTTGGTGGAAGGGTACTGCAGGGTACACCTGTAAGAGAAGTAGATGGGGTCTGTCTGTCATGATTGTGGGGGAAAGGGTAAGTCTGTTTGGGGTGGTAATTGATGCTTGAGGGAGAGAGAGTGGGTGTGACACAGAGGTGTAGAGAACAAGTCCGTTTCCTGAGTAGAGGGGCCATTCGATAATAGGGAGACGGCGGGTTGGTCAACGTGGGAGATAAAAGTTTGGTCTATTTGCGGGGAGGTATTTGATGGTTCAGTGGGGGAAAGACTACCTCTATAAGAGGAGGGGTAGAGTGTGTTTGGGGAACAGATGGGGTATCTAAGAGGGGTAGATGGCAGCTCTATTTTGGCAGTAGAGGGACAATCTGAAAGAGAACAGGGAGAGGAAATGTATTTGTGGGTATCAGAAGAGTTATCTGAAAGAGGAGAGGGAGAGAGTGAGTCTTTGTGGGGGTTAGAGGAGGTATTTGAAAGAGGAGAGGTAGAGAGTGAGTCTTTGTGGGGGTTAGAGGAGGTATCTGAAAGAGGAGAGGTAGAGAGTGATTATTTGTGGGGGTTAGAGGAGGTATCTGAAAGAGGAGAGGGAGAGAGTGAGTCTTTGTGGGGGTTAGAGGAGGTATCTGAAAGAGGAGAGGGAGAGAGTGAGTCTTTGTGGGGGTTAGAGGAGGTATCTGAAAGAGGAGAGGGAGAGAGTGAGTCTTTGTGGGGGTTAGAGGAGGTATCTGAAAGAGGAGAGGGAGAGAGTGAGTCTTTGTGGGGGTTAGAGGAGGTATCTGAAAGAGGAGAGGGAGAGAGTGAGTCTTTGTGGGGGTTAGAGGAGGTATCTGAAAAAGGAGAGGGAGAGAGTGAGTCTTTGTGGGGGTTAGAGGAGGTATCTGAAAGAGGAAAGGGAGAGAGTGAGTCTTTGTGGGGGTTAGAGGAGGTATCTGAAAGAAGAGGTGTAGAGGGCAGCTCTGTTTCAGAGGTTATGACCACAACAGTGCTGGCTGGTTGGCCCTCATCCTCCATCTCCATTGGCTCTGCACCTGCCTGCTCAGAACTGAGACCAAATGGTTCCAGTACCTGCAGAGACATCATAAGTATCACACAGACATACAAACACACCACTGCAGTTTCAATCACACAACACCATGCTTACACCAATAACCAACACACAGCAGACACACTCCAACACCACTGCAGTTTCAATCACACAACACCATGCTTACACCAATAACCAACACACAGCAGACACACTCCAACACCAATGCAGTTCCATCAGAGTAACCTCAGTATTGACTAAGCATGTAGTGCCTGTGGAGCAGACCAGACAGAACATCCAGCACACCGTCAGTGAACAGCACCCTTCTCCAGCTACCGCACAAGAAAACATGAGGATAGTTCTAACTATTGATTGAAAACATACAATTGTTAGGAAAGCTTTTACAGACAGAAACCCACACACACATCCATACATTGAACATTCATCCAGTGGCGTCACCTGCCAACTCAGTGTATGAATGATGTTTGATTCATTGATATTTCCCTCAGTGCATTTCACCAGCGCTCCGATACCTTATTCTGACACCTTCATTTTATCTACAGGAAACCTCCACTCATCCCATCCAACACACAAAGGAAACCCAGACAGACTTGGACAGTGTATCTATTATATTCACAGACCTTGTTGAGTCCCTCCATCACCATGTGAGGCATGTGCTCGTTTAGCATGGCAGGGGAGATGATGACCTCGTTGAAAGACTTGTTATCCCCCCAGAGAGCTGAGTAGGTGGGCTCCTCCTGTCCACAGCTACACACAGAGGGGCATGCTAAATGATGTCCGCAGCAAAATGATGTATGCATGCACATTTATACCAAAAGTAATGTCTGAGTAAAGCCAGCCTTTTCTCTAGTACAGTTTCTATCCAATTAGCATTTAAACATGTCACAATAGATGTGTACTAAACTGATTGGTAGTATACACTGTCCTCAACCACCTGGACTAAAGGAATGCATTTGTGAGGATGCTGTTCATCGACTAAAATACCGCTAAGCTCACCACAAAGCTCTCAGCCTTGGGACTGAACTCCTCCCTATGCAACTGGGACCTAGACTACCTGACGGGCCGCCCCCAGGTGGTGAAGGTAGGCAACATCACCTCCTTCAAACTGATCCTCAACACGGGAGCCCCACAAGGGTGCGTTCTCAGTCCCCTACTGTACTCCCTGTATACCCACGACTGGTTGGCCTCACACAGTTCCAACTCCATCATCAAGTTCACTGACGACACAACAGTAGTAGGCCTTATTAACAACCATGACGAGACGGCTTACAAAGAGGAAGTAGGCATTCTGACGGTGTTTTGCCAGGTAAACAACCTCTCACTCAATGTCAGCAAAACAAAGGATCTGATTGTGGACTTCAGGAGGAACCAAGCTGGGCACGCTCCCATCCTCATCAACAGGGCCGCCCTGGAGACGGTCAAAAACAAAGTTCCTCGGCGTAAGCATCTCCAAGGAGCTGAAATGGTCAAACCACACAGACACCGTGGTGAAGAAGCTTCGGCGCTTAAGATGGAGGAAAGGATAATTTATCTAGATCAAGAATCAGCCACCAATCTGTACACAAAATTCATCCACCTAAAACTTGAAAGCCTTTTACAGGACACTACTCATCCCCTTCACTCAAAACAGTTAGATATGGGGACTCTTTTATACAACAGCCATTAGGCTGTATAATAGATAGTCTGTTGGTCCCTCCAGTGTACAGCATATTGTACTTCCACTTTAAATGTGTAGCTATAACACTCTGAATTAATTATTTTGTGTGGTTTCTGTGTTGTTTTATGTAGTCTTTTTTTTTCAATAAAAAAAAAAAGCCTCCCTTTTTCTCCCCAATTTCGTGGTATAAAATTGTCCTTCGTCGGGAGAGACGAAGGTCGAAAGCCATGCGTCCTCTGAAACACAACCCAACCAAGTCGCAGTGCTTCTTAACACAGCGCGCATCCAACCCGGAAGCCAGCCACACCAATGTGTCGGAGGAAACACTGTGCACCTGGTGACCTTGGTTAGCGTGCACTGCGCCCGGCCCGCCACAGGAGTCGCTGGTGCGCGATGAGACAAGGATATCCTTACCGGCCAAACCCTCCCTAACCCGGACGACGCTAGGCCAATTGTGCGTCGCCCCACGGACCTCCCGGTCGCGGCCGGCTGCAATAGAGCCTGGGCGCGAACCCAGAGTCTCTGGTGGCACAGCAGTGCTCTAGACCACTGTGGCACCCGGGAGGTCCTATGTAAAGTATTTTTAAGCACATGAGCAAACAAATCTCCCCCTCGTGGGGGAAGGCAAGACAGTGACTCTTCAACCTCAGGATGCTGAAGAAATTTGGCCTGTCCCCGAGGGCCCTCACAGTGTCCAACAGGAGCACCATCGAGAGCATACTGCTGGGTTGTATCAACACTGCCTCTGACTGCAAGGTTCTACAGAGGGTGGTATGCTCGGCCAAACGCACCATCGGGTGCATACTGCCTGCCCTCCAGGACACCTCCAATACAAAGTGTTACAGGAAGGCCAAGAAGGTCATCATGGACCTCAGCCACCCGAGCCACGGCCTGTTCTCCCCAATTTCAACACTTAATATAGGAGCATAATGGCAAAAACTGACAGACTGGCCAATAGCTTCTACCTCCAGACCATCAGGCTGCTGAATAGCCACCACGAGGCAGCTACCTGCTCCCCCTGTCCCTCTCCTGCCCCCCGGACTTCATTTTACCTCCCCTCAACGGACATTTATCCGCCCGCCCCTACCTCCCCTCAACCCACAATGGACATTTCTCCTTGTTACTCACTCGTCACTCTATGGAGAAGTATCCTTGTTTACATACTTAACTACCTTTAACTGCTGCAGCTGTATAGAATTTAAAACAAGCTGTAAATATGTGTCAATATACAGTATATGCCGTCCTGTGATCTTTTTCTATTCTATTTGGACTTTTTATTACTACTATATAAAGAGGATTCCATAGTACCCTGAAACGACATCTGTGACCCTGTGCATGTGACCAATAAACTTTCTTGTGCCATCATTGTAATGCCAGGGCTCTTACCATGTCTCTGAGGGGTGGTTGTGGACCACGTGGATGACCTTGCCCGGGGGGTAGAGGGGGGTGGAGGCTGACAGGGCGATGCTGAGATCACTGGGATGCAGCCAGAGACGGGTGCTGGGGGGCACGGGGGCTGTCTGGGGCTGGGGGCCGTCGTCAACAGGCAGCTCGGACTTAGGAATGCACTTAGTGCCCCCTGCAATGATCCTCCACTGGCAGGGAGATATCAGCAGTTACAACCTATACTGATAGCGGTTACAGCACAGTGTTGACACACACACACACTTTGCTATCTAATTGGAAATACAGTTAAAGTCGGAAGTTCACATACACCTTAGCCAAATACATTTAAACTCAGTTTGACAATTCTTGACATCGAATCCTAGTAAAGATTCCCTGTCTTAGATCAGTTAGGATCTTTATTTTAAGAATGTGAAATGTCAGAATAATAGTAGAGAGAAGGATTTGTTTCAGCTTTTATTTCTTTCATCACATTCCCAGTGGGTCAGAAGTTGACATACACTCAATTAGTATTTGGTAGCATTGCTTTGAAATTGTTTAACTTGGGTCAAACGTTTCAGGAAGCCTTCCACAGGCTTCCCACAATAAGTTGGGTGAATTTTGGCCCATTCCTCTTGACAGAGCTGGTGTAATTGAGTCCTTGTTTGCACACGCTTTTTCAGTTCTGCCCACACATTTTCTATAGGATTGAGGTCATGGTTTGTGATGGCCATACCTTGACTTTATTGTCCTTAAGCCATTTTGCCACAACGTTGGAAGCATGCTTGGGGTCATTGTCCATTTGGAAGACCCATTTGCGACCAAGCTTCAACTTCCTGACTGATATCTTGAGATGTTACTTCAATATATCTACATAATTTCCCTCTCTCATGATGCCATCTATTTTGGGAAGTACACCAGTCCCTCCTGCAGCAAAGCACCCCTACAACATGATGCTGCCTACCCCGTGCTTCACTGTTGGGATGGTGTTCTTCGGCTTGCAAGCCACCCCCTTTTTCCTCCAAACATAATGATGGTCATTATTGCCAAACAGTTCTATTTTTGTTTCATCAGACCAGAGGACATTTATCCAAAAAGTACAATCTTTGTCCCCTTGTGCAGTTGCAAACCGTAGTCTGGCTTTTTTATGGTGGTTTTGGAGCAGTGGCTTCTTCCTTGCTGAGCGGCCTTTCAGGTTACGTCGATATAGGATTAGTTTTACTGTGGATATAGATACGTTTGTACCGGTTTCCTCCAGCATCTTCACAAGGTACTTTGCTGTTGTTCTGGGATTGATTTGTACTTTTCGCACCACAGTACTTTCATCTCTAGGAGACAGAACGCATCTCCTTCCTGAGCGGTATAACGGCTGTGTGGTCCCATGGTGTTTATACTTGTTCATCTGTACAAACAATAGTACACGTGGTACCTTCAGCCGTTTGGAAATTGCTCCCAAGGATGAACCAGACTTGTGGAGGTCTACAATTTTGTTTCAGAGGTCTTGGCTCATTTCTTTTGACTTTCCCATGATGTCAAGCAAAGAGGCACTGAGTTTGAAGGTAGGCCTTGAAATACATCCACAGGTCCACTCAAATGATGTCAATTAGCCTATCAGAAGCTTCTAAAACCATGACATAATTTTCTGGAATTTGCCAAGCTGTTTAAAGGCATAGTCAACTTAGTGTATGTAAACTCTGACCCACTGGAATTGTGATACAGTGAATTATAAGTGAATAAATCTGTCTGTAAACAATTGTTGGAAAAATGACTTGTGTCATGCACAAAGTAGATGTCCTAACTGACTTGCCAAAACTATAGGTTGTTAAAAGAAACATGTGGAGTGGTTGAAAACCAAGTTAATGACTCCAACCTAAGTTTTATTTATTTTGTTTAACCTTTATTTAACCAGGAAGGGCTCATTGAGAATTAAAATCTCTTTTTCAAGAGCATCCTGGCCAAGATGGGCAGCACCAAGTCATTACAAAAATAACAGACAAACAACATGAAAAACTACAAGTAATTTAGTAAAAACCATAGTATAACAAAATCAAAAACAGCTAATTAAAAACATTGACAGGTCAGAGAATCAGTCTCAAGATCATTCATCAGTGATTTAAAAATACTCATCGGGACAAATTCTTCCAGTTTAAAATATTTTGTCAGGAGTTCCAAGATGATGGCACAGAGTACATAAAAGCCCTTTAACCAAATTCAGTTCGGACATTTGGAACAGTTAGCAGGAAAAAGTCCAGCGAACGAATAGAGTACCCACCACATTTCTGAACAATAAAAATGCCCAAATAAAAAGGTAGTAAACCCAAAATGGCTTTGTAAATAAAAGTATACCAGTGACTGAGCCTACAAGTGACTAGAGAAGGCCAGCCAACCCTGGTATACAAAGTGCAGTGGTGCGTAAGAGTTTTGCAGTTTAAAATAAATATATGTGTATGTAAACCTGCGACTTCAACTGTACATGCGCTACCTTGGGCTTGTCGCTCTTCTGTAAGACTTCCAGCAGGTGGCGCCGAAACCCCTCCAACTGAGAGAGACCGATCCTATGGGAGACAAACAGGAGAGAAATGAGTACAGCTGTACACCATGACAGATATGATACTTGAAATAGGTGGGGTTTCTACATAGATGACATACCTTGGGACAAGGTCCTTTCCCAAAACGACAGAAGTGACAAACTCTTTGGAGTACTCCATGGCATCCTCACTGTAGAAACAAAACGATGAGGAGAGTCAAATCTAATTTTATTGGTCACATAGACATATTTAGCAGATGTTACTGCGGGTGTAGCGAAATGCTTGTCAGAGACACAAAAAGTGAAAGAGGATGTGAAAAAAGGAAGAGCGGGTCAGAGTGTGATGTGTACCCTTCTCTTTCCCTCCGTCACCACAAACTGTTGCTGCTGAATTTCCAACCAGATGTTTTCCACACACAAAAATCATGAGTCTGATCTCATTCCAACTGGATAAATAATTCAACATCTCTCCACAGCAAGCGTCGATGTGTAGAGGAATCAGGGCCAGCGATGAGTTGCCCTTCGATAAAAAGAATCCAAGATCTCGACATCGGTGTCATAAACGGGATTGGGATCTAATCAATATCAATAGATAAGATTAGAGACAAATGGACTAGATCACGAGACACGACTGACAAATATGAAGAAGATCTCAGCACAGAAAACACTGGTGTATACAGAGATGATTCTTCTGAGTTCCCTGCTTTATGCTAGAACCTAGAAACTGGATGACTTGACAAAAGGCCTCTACCTCATCTGATCAGCAGAGATAATCTAGAACCAGTTCTAACCACAAATGACCTTCTCAGAACAGCACTGGACTGGCAGAGCACTGGAACATGTCCTATGTTACACAACCTCTTTCACCATGATTTACATTGCAAATCCAAATCCAGTTTGAGGGGACTGGCAGCTTTATAGAGGTTATTCAGCTTTGCCACAAGGCAAAAAAAACAAGCCCCATAATAGAGGCTAATATCTACTGAAAGAAACAAGCCCCACAATAGAGCCTAATATCTACTGAAAGAAACAAGCCCCACAATAGAGCCTAATATCTACTGAAAGAAACAAGCCCCACAATAGAGCCTAATATCTACTGAAAGAAACAAGCCCCATAATAGAGCCTAATATCTACTGAAAGAAACAAGCCCCATAATAGAGCCTAATATCTACTGAAAGAAACAAGCCCCATAATAGAGCCTAATATCTACTGAAAGAAAGAAATCCCATAATAGAGGCTAATATCTACTGAAAGAAACAAGCCCCATAATAGAGGCTAATATCTACTGAAAGAAACAAGCCCCACAATAGAGCCTAATATCTACTGAAAGAAACAAGCCCCATAATAGAGGCTAATATCTACTGAAAGAAACAAGCCCCACAATAGAGCCTAATATCTACTGAAAGAAACAAGCCCCATAATAGAGGCTAATATCTACTGAAAGAAACGAGCCCCATAATAGAGGCTAATATCTACTGAAAGAAACAAGCCCCACAATAGAGGCTAATATCTACTGAAAGAAACAAGCCCCATAATACAAAAATCTCTGAAACTGGAAACACTTATCTCCCTCACTAGCTTTAAGCACCAACTGTCAGAGCAGCTCACAGATTACTGCACCTGTACATAGCCCACCTATAATTTAGCCCAAACAACTACCTCTTTCCCAACTGTATTTAATTCATTTATTTATTTATTTTGCTCCCCATTTTTATTTCTACTTTGCACATTCTTCCATTGCAAAACTACCATTCCAGTGTTTTACTTGCTATATTGTATTTACTTTGCCACCATGGCCTTTTTTGCCTTTACCTCCCTTCTCACCTCATTTGCTCACATTGTATATAGACTTGTTTATACTATATTATTGACTGTATGTTTGTTTTACTCCATGTGTAACTCTGTGTCGTTGTATCTGTCGAACTGCTTTGCTTTATCTTGGCCAGGTCCCAATTGTAAATGAGAACTTGTTCTCAACTTGCCTACCTGGTTAAATAAAGGTGAAATAAAAAAATTTAAAAAATAGAGGCGAATATCTACTGAAAGAAACGAGCTCCATAATAGAGGCTAATATCTACTGAAAGAAACGAGCCCCATAATAGAGGCTAATATCTACTGAAAGAAACGAGCTCCATAATAGAGGCTAATATCTACTGAAAGAAACAAGCTCCATAATAGAGGCTAATATCTACTGAAAGAAACGAGCTCCATAATAGAGGCTAATATCTACTGAAAGAAACGAGCTCCATAATAGAGGCTAATATCTACTGAAAGAAACGAGCCCCATAATAGAGGCTAATATCTACTGAAAGAAACGAGCCCCATAATAGAGGCTAATATCTACTGAAAGAAACGAGCCCCATAATAGAGGCTAATATCTACTGAAAGAAACGAGCTCCATAATAGAGGCTAATATCTACTGAAAGAAACGAGCCCCATAATAGAGGCTAATATCTACTGAAAGAAACGAGCCCCATAATAGAGGCTAATATCTACTGAAAGAAACATAATAGCCCCATAATAGAGGCTAATATCTACTGAAAGAAACGAGCCCCATAATAGAGGCTAATATCTACTGAAAGAAACGAGCCCCATAATAGAGGCTAATATCTACTGAAAGAAACGAGCCCCATAATAGAGGCTAATATCTACTGAAAGAAACGAGCCCCATAATAGAGGCTAATATCTACTGAAAGAAACGAGCCCCATAATAGAGGCTAATATCTACTGAAAGAAACGAGCCCATAATAGAGGCTAATATCTACTGAAAGAAACGAGCCCCATAATAGAGGCTAATATCTACTGAAAGAAACGAGCTCCATAATAGAGGCTAATATCTACTGAAAGAAACGAGCTCCATAATAGAGGCTAATATCTACTGAAAGAAACGAGCCCCATAATAGAGGCTAATATCTACTGAAAGAAACGAGCCCCATAATAGAGGCTAATATCTACTGAAAGAAACGAGCCCCATAATAGAGGCTAATATCTACTGAAAGAAACGAGCCCCATAATAGAGGCTAATATCTACTGAAAGAAACGAGCCCCATAATAGAGGCTAATATCTACTGAAAGAAACGAGCCCCATAATAGAGGCTAATATCTACTGAAAGAAACGAGCCCCATAATAGAGGCTAATATCTACTGAAAGAAACGAGCCCCATAATAGAGGCTAATATCTACTGAAAGAAACGAGCCCCATAATAGAGGCTAATATCTACTGAAAGAAACGAGCCCCATAATAGAGGCTAATATCTACTGAAAGAAACGAGCCCCATAATAGAGGCTAATATCTACTGAAAGAAACAAGCCCCATAATAGAGGCTAATATCTACTGAAAGAAACGAGCCCCATAATAGAGGCTAATATCTACTGAAAGAAACAAGCCCCATAATAGAGGCTAATATCTACTGAAAGAAACGAGCCCCATAATAGAGGCTAATATCTACTGAAAGAAACGAGCCCATAATAGAGGCTAATATCTACTGAAAGAAACAAGCCCCATAATAGAGGCTAATATCTACTGAAAGAAAGCCCCATAATAGAGGCTAAAACGAGCCCCATAATAGAGGCTAATATCTACTGAAAGAAACAAGCCCCATAATAGAGGCTAATATCTACTGAAAGAAACAAGCCCCATAATAGAGGCTAATATCTACTGAAAGAAACGAGCCCCATAATAGAGGCTAATATCTACTGAAAGAAACAAGCCCCATAATAGAGGCTAATATCTACTGAAAGAAACGAGCTCCATAATAGAGGCTAATATCTACTGAAAGAAACGAGCCCCATAATAGAGCCTAATATCTACTGAAAGAAACGAGCCCCATAATAGAGGCTAATATCTACTGAAAGAAACAAGCCCCATAATAGAGGCTAATATCTACTGAAAGAAACAAGCCCCATAATAGAGGCTAATATCTACTGAAAGAAACAAGCCCCATAATAGAGGCTAATATCTACTGAAAGAAACAAGCCCCATAATAGAGCTAATATCTACTGAAAGAAACAAGCCCCATAATAGAGGCTAATATCTACTGAAAGAAACAAGCCCCATAATAGAGGCTAATATCTACTGAAAGAAACTGAAAGAGCCCCATAATAGAGGCTAATATCTACTGAAAGAAACAAGCCCCATAATAGAGGCTAATATCTACTGAAAGAAACAAGCCCCATAATAGAGGCTAATATCTACTGAAAGAAACAAGCCCCATAATAGAGGCTAATATCTACTGAAAGAAACAAGCCCCATAATAGAGGCTAATATCTACTGAAAGAAACAAGCCCCATAATAGAGGCTAATATCTACTGAAAGAAACAAGCCCCATAATAGAGGCTAATATCTACTGAAAGAAACGAGCCCCATAATAGAGGCTAATATCTACTGAAAGAAACGAGCCCCATAATAGAGGCTAATATCTACTGAAAGAAACAAGCCCCATAATAGAGGCTAATATCTACTGAAAGAAACGAGCCCCATAATAGAGGCTAATATCTACTGAAAGAAACGAGCCCCATAATAGAGGCTAATATCTACTGAAAGAAACAAGCCCCATAATAGAGGCTAATATCTACTGAAAGAAACAAGCCCCATAATAGAGGCTAATATCTACTGAAAGAAACGAGCCCCATAATAGAGGCTAATATCTACTGAAAGAAACGAGCCCCATAATAGAGGCTAATATCTACTGAAAGAAACAAGCCCCATAATAGAGGCTAATATCTACTGAAAGAAACGAGCTCCATAATAGAGGCTAATATCTACTGAAAGAAACAAGCCCCATAATAGAGGCTAATATCTACTGAAAGAAACAAGCCCCATAATAGAGGCTAATATCTACTGAAAGAAACGAGCTCCATAATAGAGGCTAATATCTACTGAAAGAAACAAGCCCCATAATAGAGGCTAATATCTACTGAAAGAAACAAGCCCCATAATAGAGGCTAATATCTACTGAAAGAAACGAGCCCCATAATAGAGGCTAATATCTACTGAAAGAAACAAGCCCCATAATAGAGGCTAATATCTACTGAAAGAAACAAGCCCCATAATAGAGGCTAATATCTACTGAAAGAAACGAGCCCCATAATAGAGCCTAATATCTACTGAAAGAAACGAGCCCCATAATAGAGGCTAATATCTACTGAAAGAAACAAGCCCCATAATAGAGGCTAATATCTACTGAAAGAAACGAGCCCCATAATAGAGGCTAATATCTACTGAAAGAAACGAGCCCCATAATAGAGGCTAATATCTACTGAAAGACACACATGGACATGTTACACAGTGATCTTATGACGGTTGAAGGTGAGACGTTTCAGTGTGCGTGTTTAGTGTACTATCGGTAATTTAGTTCCCAATGCAATTCCAGCCTATACAAGCAATGGGATATGGATGTCTGATGCAAAGTTCTTGATCCGAGTAGGTCTTGGTGCTTTCTGTCCTGTTGCAATAGCTACAAGTGGCTACAAGCAATGGGCCGAGCAAATACATCACCCATATAGTTTGATGACATGATGAAGGCCATGGTTACCTCAGAAGGCCACCTGGTGGAGAGTAGGAGTAGCACTGCAGTGTGGGGTACTGGGGGCGGAGCAGGAAGGACAGGATGGCTGCAGTACCGGCACCAAGGGAGTGTCCCACTATCACCAGCCCGTAGTGCATGGTTCCCTTACCCTGAGAAAAACATTAGGTTTAGACTTGTACACACGCGAACACACACTCTTCTAATGCTCTGTTCCCATGAAAGTGTTAGTTAGACAAACGTATTACATTTCAACTAATATACACAAATCCTTTCTACCACACTCCACACTGAGACATATCCACATATTCATCACTCATGTACCAAATCTCTTCCAAAGGCTTGTGACAAGATCATTTCCTGCTCTAGTTTCTTCTTAATGTACTCTGCTGAGTAAACCATCCCCTGAGAGAAGAAGAGAGGAAGGGAGGGGAGAGAGGGAGAGGCAGACTGTTACATTCCATTCATCTTTGCTTCACTTCAGCCTCTATTAAATAATTTTAATCTATTCATTTTACATCTATAAATCATTCCACTTTTGAGAAGTGAAATGGCCCCTGTTCTTTGGGAGCATATTGGACCAATATCTCTTGGGGATGGCTTGTAAGAGGGTGAAGAGACACCCAAGGGAACCTTTGATATGACTAGTTCTGGCTGGGTGAATGCATTCTTACCTTGTGGCCCAGCCAGTTTCCATGCTGCTCCTCCACTGGCAGACGCTCAGAGTCCCCTGTGAGATCCGTCAGGGCATCCTAACATAACACACACACGCGAGAGAGAGAAAAAACATGTTATTATACTACTACATGCACTTAAAGAGATTCTCTGGTACTTTTGTAAACTGTTTAGCCACTAGTTCTGAAAGTAGCACTCACGAGCCAAAAGTGGTCCCTGAAAATTGTGTACTACTTCACGCGTGCAGATATGTACACCATATCATTGCTCTCTGTCTCCCGGCAACCTCATTGGATTACACTGGGCAGGCCTATACTAGCTGTCACTCAGCGGCAGGTAGCCTAGCGGTTAGAGCGTCGGGACTGTAACCGGAAGATTGCTTGTTCGAATGTCTGAGCTGGCAACGTGGAAAAATCTGCCCTTCTGCCCTTGAGCAAGGCAGATGTCAATTAAGGCAGCCACACGGCACCTCTCTGATTCAGTTGCTGGGTTGAATGCAGAAGACACATTTTGGTTGAATGCATTCAGTTGTGCCACGGACCCTTTCAAATGCGAGGGACTGTACTCATTGGCCAGAACTCGAATTGCTAAGGGGCTGGGCCACATTGACACAGCACAGCTTGAAGAAAACAGTCGCTTTCAAACTAGGGATTTCGTGGCTAATTGAGGTATAACAGTAATTCTGCTCATAGATTATGCATGTATGAACTACACATTGACACATCTAGACCAAAGTGTGAGGTTTAAAAAATACTTTCTTAGTTGCCGGAGCATAACTTTAAGTGGAGGAGGTGATAACAAAAGATGAAAGACAAGAGAGACAGTGTGTGTGAGAGAGAGAGAGAGAGAGAGACAGTGTGTGTGTGTGAGAGAGAGAGAGAGAGACAGTGTGTGTGTGAGAGAGAGACCAAGAGAGACTGTGTGTGTGAGAGAGAGCGAGAGAGAGAGAGAGAGAGAGAGACAGAGAGACCATGTGTGTGTGAGAAAGAGCGAGAGAGACCGTGTGTGTATGTGTGAGAGAGAGCGAGAGAGACAGAGAGACCGTGTGTGTGTGAGAGAGAGAGCGAGAGAGCCAGAGAGCGAGAGAGAGAGAGAGAGAGAGAGAGAGAGACAGAGAGCGAGAGAGAGAGAGAGCCAGAGAGCCAGAGAGACAGAGAGCGAGAGAGACAGAGAGCGAGAGAGACAGAGAGACGAGAGAGCCAGTGTGTGTGTGAGAGAGAGCGAGAGAGCGAGACAGAGCGAGAGAGACAGAGAGCGAGAGAGCGAGAGAGCAGAGAGACAGAGAGCCAGAGAGCAGAGAGACAGAGAGACAGAGAGACAGAGAGACAGAGAGACAGAGAGACAGAGAGACAGAGAGACAGAGAGACAGAGAGACAGAGAGACAGAGAGACAGAGAGACAGAGAGCACAGAGAGACAGAGAGACAGAGAGCCACAGAGAGCCAGAGAGCCAGAGAGACACAGAGACAGAGAGACAGAGAGACAGAGAGACACAGAGAGACAGAGAGACAGAGAGACAGAGAGACAGAGAGACAGAGAGACAGAGAGACAGAGAGACAGAGAGACAGAGAGACAGACAGAGACAGAGACAGAGAGACAGAGAGACAGAGAGACAGAGAGACAGAGAGACAGAGAGACAGAGACAGAGACAGAGACAGAGAGACAGAGAGACAGAGAGACAGAGAGACAGAGAGACAGAGCTCTATTTCCTCAAGTAAAGAAAAAACTATTTTGATGTGAGAAAAATAACTGTGACATTTTAAATAGATGGGTTGACACATATTCGAGGGGAGTTCTGAATACTGCTAGCAAGTGCAACACATTCTCTTCCTGCTCCAGTTAAATAATACTCTCCTTTCCTTGGACACTAAGAAAAGTTACCTCATAAATTATAAAGTATAGTGATTTTACAGTACTTGAGCAAAATTGAGCCCATAGAATGTTTAGCCAACAAGAGAGGGGGTGTGGGAGTTCAGTTGAAGACGGAGAGGTTTCATGGGAATTTGATGTCATAGAACTGTGAGGAATTTAACTTCACTGAAAGTCGTTGTACTGCATAACATTGTATTGTGCTCCATGATTGACTGACATGGACTTTGGTGACTATCTGGTCATTCACTTGTGAGTCATTGTCTGCATCCCAAATAGCACCCTTTGGCCTATATAGTGGACTGTGTAGGTTGTTGCAGTCTTTTTGGGAGATGCCATCACCCTCTCTCTATTTTTAAACACTACATGCACAACATTGACCAGAAGCTCTTGTCAAGTGTTGCAATAAATTGGGAATAGATTGCCATTTGGGACACAACCTTGGGAGTTAGATGACTCTCTGGTCAGTCACTTGTGAGTCATTGGTTTGTCACTGTGTCTTACTTTGGGGGACAGGGTTCCTCGAATGCTGATGACAACTTTCTTTTTCCCATGATCCACAGCCACAAAGAAAGGTGTCTCATAAACCTATGAAGGGGAGAAAGAGAATAGTGAGAGGTAGCAGCTAAATCTATTTCTTTTGGTTACACACATCAATCAAAGGCATGCAGAAGAAACAGCCAAGGACTATAATGATGACTTCCATCAGGGAGTGTCCTGGCCTAACTCCCTCTGTGATGAGTCTGCAGAGTCCAGACCCTCCACTCTCTGCTAGCTAGCCTGCATGGTGTGGTTTAATGGATGGAAAGTCAGACTTGGCCCAGTTAACAGAGAAGTCTGCTTTACAAATCAGTCAGTGTGTTTTGAGTGCTCGTTTTCTCGCTACAGCAACTTCCCTCTGCAAACGGAAAATAATTAACAGGTGGAATATTTTGGATGTGATTGGGATAGTATTTATCCAGTCAGCCACTTGGCAGTGTGATTTACTTCCCTTGGTACAGAGCAATATAAGGTGTTATATTACATATACTGCATTATTGAGGGAACTAAGTGCAATATATCATTGAGGGAACTAAGTGCAATATATCATTGAGGAATCGTTTAGAGAAACAATTCTAAGGAGAGTGATTCAGCAGATTGTTGACTGACAGACAATATGACAAATCATACACCTGTTCATCTGTACTTTGCAATTTGCTTCTACTAACACTGCATGTTGTATCTTCCGTATTCTACTCATGCCTGGTAATTGTCCAGACTGACCCCTGACCTCGAAGTCTGTCACGCGTCCATTTGGTACTCACCGCATCGTGCCAGGATGTGTAGACAACATGGACCTGCTTCAGCTCTCTGTCCAGGAAGTGGCGACGGATAGCCAGGACATTACAGCCACAACAGTTATCCTCCTCCACTGTCACTGTCTGGGACAGCCTAGAGCCAGACCCTGATGTACAGCTGAGAGAGAGATGGAGGGAGGGAGAGAGAGAGAGTAGTGGACAGACACAAAGAGACGAGAGAGGAAGAGAGAGCGAGATGGAGAGATTACTACAATAGGTCCTTAGATTGAGTGTGTGAGTCTAAAACACAAACATATCTGTGTGATTCAGTGTATTTAGGTCTTTGTATCACTAGTCAAGTGGTTAGTGCATGGGTCAGTGTTTTGTCTGAACAGTGGAGTGGAACACGCTGTGTGTCAGTGCTCCAATGTTTACCCACTGTGTCAGAGAGTGGGGTCTGACCAGAGTGTTATTGTCCCAGTGGATTACCACTTTGTCAATACTGATGAATGTGAAATGTGAAACCGGTGTAAGTGCATGGGATGGGAGGGAGGCAGGCAGACTTACTGGCAGGAGCTGGCCAGGCGGCACAGCCCACAGGCAGGCTTCCTTATCAGGTACATGGGCCAGCCATACGCTGCCAGGGCAAACAGCATGTAGTAACACACCTCCTTGTACATGCCCATCTCCGTCTGAGGGACACACACACAATGTTAAAAATACATCCAAAACAGAGACAGGCTTCCTCATCAGGTACATGGGCCAGCCATACGCTGCCAGGGCAAACAGCATGTAGTAACACACCTCCTTGTACATGCCCATCTCCGTCTGAGGGACACACACAATGTTAAAAATACATCAGAGACAGAGGCTACACCGCTGCCTTAGAGGTTCAATATAATCCACAAACACACACTCACCGAGTTCTTAAGGTCCAGGTATTTGGTGTTGCGAGTTACAGGCATTCCTGATAAGAAGGCTAAAATGTCATTGTTGGCCTGAGGGAGAAAAACAACACAATTTCACACATTGGAATATACAGTACTAGTAAGACCATGTCAAACATAAACACACACAGGCCCTCCAACTCTGTTAGCATTTTACCTATCCCCCCATCCCTCTCTCTTTCTCTCCACCTTGGTCCCCATCCCGTTACCTGGTCCAGGATGGCACCTCTGTTAGACCTCTGTCTCTGGCGAAGCAGCACCAGGCCAGCTATGATGTCACTAGGCACAATGTCCAGATCTCTGAAGAACTCTGCAAACAGGCTGGCCACCTCGGAATACGCATCCTAACGGGAGAGGAGAGATAGAGGTTGAACCATGAACCACAAGAACAGATCCTAACCACAACCATTGTTTCTCACTGAATAGATTGTATCATGCAGGAAGTTGTGTGACGGATAGAGGAACAATAATTATATTTCCCTCACAGACTGTGTGTCCTGGGCTCGGGTGCAGCACATGAAGAACTTCAGTCTCCTGCTCCAGCTGCTGGCTTGGCCCTCCTCTAGCCGGTGTCTGAGGAAGGGAGGCACAGCAGGATGGTTACCTTAGTGTGCTGTGCTGGGTGCAGAGAGGGTAGTAGAGTGTAGGGCAGACGGTAGTAGTGTGTAGGGAAGAGGGTACCAACCTGAGGGTGCAGGTGGTATACTCTGTAGAGATGGTAGTGTGTAGGGCAGAGGGTACCAACCTGAGGGTTTAGAGATGGTAGTGTGTAGGGCAGATCGTACCAACCTAAGGGTGTACAGACGGTAGTATGCAGGGATGAGGGTACCAACCTGAGGGTGTAGGTGGTGAGGTTGCGTTGGCGTCGCCGGGTGGCTTTCAGTTTGACAAAGGTACGTCCCGTGGGGTCAAAGGTACACATGAGGGTGAAGCACACGCTGAAAATCACCAGCCAATTGCACACTACAATCCCTGGGGGAGACAGGGAGGAGAAAGGATAGTTTTGATATATTGTGATCTTGATATCGAACCACGCAAATGTGTAAGAAAAGCGAAACATGCCCATGGGCATTTCTACTCCATTACTTTGTTTTACAAGTCCGTCCTTGTTCTCTTTGAAGATTACTCTAGTCTACAACATGCTTACTCCATTGATTGCTGCTCCCTCATACTCCCTCTCGAACTCACCCAAAGCAAGGTTCTTGGCAGTGACATCAGAGCACGGTTGGTAGTATTGGAAAAGCCAGGCGATCCCCACCACTGCATATACCAACTCCACCAACAAGATGGCTGAAAGAGAAAGCAGGGAGGAAGAGAGGGAAGTGAAACACAGGGAAACAACATTACTCAATATTGTGAAATTAGACAGGATATTCTGAGAACAGGTTGAGTATACAGTGCCTTAGGGAAGTAAAAAAGAAAAACAAATGCATAAAAAAAAAGAAAAACTAAATACCTTATTTACAGTTGAAGTCAGAAGTTTACATACACTTAGGTTGGAGTCATTAAAACTTGTTTTTCAACCACTCCACAAATGTCTTGTTAATAACAAACTATAGTTTCGGCAAGTTGGTTAGGACATCTACTTTGTGCATGACACAAGTCATTTTTCCAAAAATTGTTTACAGACAGATTATTTCACTTATAATTCACTGTATCACAATTCCAGTGGGTCAGAAGTTTACATACACTAAGTTGACTGTGCCTTTAAACAGCCTGGAAAATTCCAGAAAATTATGTCATGGCTTTAGAAGCTTCTGATAGGCTAATTGAGTCAATTGGAGGTGTACCTGTGGATGTATTTCAAGGCCTACCTTCAAACTCAGTGCCTCTTTGCTTGACATCATGGGAAAATCAAAAGAAATGAGCCAAGACCTATGAAACAAAATTGTAGACCACCACAGGTCTGGTTCATCCTTGGGAGCAATTTCCAAACACCTGAAGGTACCACGTTCATCTGTACAAACAATAGTACGCAAGTATAAACACCAATTGGACCATGCAGTCATCATACCGCTCAGGAAGGAGACACGTTCTGTCTCCTAGAGATGAACGTACTTTGGTGTGAAAGGTACAAATCAATCCCAGAACAACAGCAAAGGACCCTGTGAAGATGCTGGAGGAAACAGGTACAAAAGTATCTATATCCACAGTAAAACAAGTCCTATATCGACATAACCTGAAAGGCCGCTCAGCATGGAAGAAGCCACTGCTCCAAAACAGACATAAAAAAGACTACAGTTTGCAACAGCATATATGGAGAAATGATCATACTTTTTGGAGAAATGTCCTCTGGTCTGATAAAACAAAAATAGAACTGTTTGGCCATAATGACCATCATTATGTTTGGAAGAAAAAGGGGGAGGCTTGCAAACCGAAGAACACCATCCCAACAGTGAAGCACGGGAGAGGCAGCATCATGTTGTGGGGGTGCTTTGCTACAGGAAGGACTGATGCACTTCACAAAATAGATGGCATCATGAGGAAGGAAAATTATTAGGATATATTGAAGCAACATCTCAAGATATCAGTCAGGAAGTTAAAGCTTGGTCGCAAATGGGTCTTCCAAATGGACAATGACCCCATGCATACTTCCAAAGTTGAGGCAAAATGGCTTAAGGACAACAAAGTCAAGGTATTGGAGTGGCCATCACAAAGCCCTGACCTCAATCCTATAGAAAATGTGTGGGCAGAACTGAAAAAGCGTGTGCGAGCAAGGAGGCCTACAAACCTGACTCAGTTACACCAGCTCTGTCAGGAGGAATGGGACAAAATTCACCCAACTTATTGTGGGAAGCTTGTGGAAGGCTACCCAAAACATTTGACCCAAGTTAAACAATTTCAAAGCAATGTTACCAAATACCAATTGAGTGTATGTAAACGTCTGACCCACTGGGAATGTGATGAAATAAACAAATGCCAAAATAAATCACTCTACTATTATTCTGACATTTCACATTCTTAAAATAAAGTGGTGATCCTAACTGACCTAAGACAGGGATTTTTTACTTGGATTAAATGTCAGGAATTGTGAACTGAGTTTAAATGTATTTGGCTAAGGTGTATGTAAACTTCTGACTTCAACTGTATAGTCACACTTAACATACAGTGCCTTCGGAAAGTATTCAGACCCCTTGACGTTTTCAACATAGGATAAGACTAACTAACATAATACAAAAACTGATTACATTTTGTTTTTACCCCTCATCAATCTACACACATAATGACAAAGCAAAAACATTTTTTTTAAACATTTTTGCTAATTTATAAAAAATTCAAAACCAAAATATTACATTTACATGCGTATTCAGACCCTTTACTCAGTACTTTGTTGAAGCACCTTTGGCAGTGATTATAGCATCGAGTCTTCTTGGGTATGACGCTACAAGCTTGGCACATCTTTATTTGGGGAGTTTCTCCCATTCTTCCCTGCAGATCCTCTCAAGCTCTGTCAGCTTGGATGGGGAGCGTTGTTGCACAGCTATTTTCGGGTCTCTCCAGAGATGTTTGATCGGGTTCAAGTCTGGGGCTCTGGCTGGGCCACTCAAGGACATTGAGACTTGTCCCAAATCCACTCCTGTTTTGTCTTGGCTGTGTGCTTAGGGTCGATGTCCTGTTGAAAGGTGAACCTTCGCCCAGTCTGAGGTCCTGAGCATGTTTTCATCAAGGATCTCTCTATACTTTGCTCTGTTCATCTTTGCCTCAATCCTGACAAGTTTCCCAGTCCCTGACACTGAAAACATTCCCACAGTATGATGCTGCCACCACCATGATTCACCGTAGGGATGGTGCCAGGTTTCCTTCAGAAGTGACGCTTGGCATTCAGGCCAAAGACAATCTTGTTTCTCATGGTCTGAGAGTCTTTGGGTGCCTTTTGGCAAACTGGATCACCACTTTATTTTAAGAATGTGAAATGTCAAAGTAATTGTAGAGATTTATTTCAGCTTTTATTTCTTTCATCACATTTCCAGTGGGTCAGAAGTTTACATACACTCAATTAGTATTTGGTAGCATTGCCTTGAAATTGTTTAACTTGGGTCAAACGTTTCAGGTCGCCTTCCACAAGCTTCCCACAATAAGTTGGTTGAATTTTGTCCCATTCCTCCTGACAGAGCTGGTGTAACTGAGTCAGGTTTGTAGGCCTCCGTGCTCGCACATGCTTTTTCAGTTCTGCCCACACATTTTCTATAGGGTTGAGGTCAGGGCTTTCTGATGGCCACTCAAATACCTTGACTTTGTTGTCCTTAAGCCATTTTGCCACAACGTTGGAAGTATGCTTGGGGTCATTGTCCATTTGGAAGACCCATTTGCAACCAAGCTTTAACTTCCTGACAGATGTCTTGAGATGTTGCTTCAATATATCCTAATCATTTTCCTACCTCATGATGCCATCTATTTTGTGATGTGCACCAGTCCCTCCTGCAGCAAAGCACCCCCACAACATGATGCTGCCAACCCCGTGCTTCACGGTTGGGTTGGTGTTCTTCGGCTTGCAAGCCTCCCCCTTTTTCCTCCAAACATAAAGATGGTCAATTATGGCCAAACAGTTCTATTGTTGTTTCATCAGACCAGAGGACAAAAAGTACCATCTTTGTCCCCTTGTGCAGTTGCAAACCGTAGCCTGGCTTTTTTATGGCCGTTTTGGATCAGTGGCTTCTTCCTTGCTGAGCGGCCTTTCAGGTTATGTCGATATTGGACTCGTTTTACT
Source organism: Oncorhynchus tshawytscha (assembly GCF_018296145.1). NCBI lineage: Eukaryota > Metazoa > Chordata > Actinopteri > Salmoniformes > Salmonidae > Oncorhynchus > Oncorhynchus tshawytscha. Next base: position 68,664,328 of record NC_056440.1, on the reverse strand, counting down.
GTGGATATAGATACGTTTGTACCGGTTTCCTCCAGCATCTTCACAAGGTACTTTGCTGTTGTTCTGGGATTGATTTGCGCTTTTCGCACCAAAGCATGTTCAGCTCTAGAAGACAGAACACGTCTCCTTCCTGAGCGGTATGACGGCTGCGTGTTCCCATGGTGTTTATACTTACGTACTATTGTTTGTACAGATGAACGTGGTACCTTCAGGCATTTGGAAATTGCTCCCAAGGATGAACAAGACTTGTGGAGGTCTACAATTATTTTCCAGAGGTCTTGGCTGATTGCTTTTGATTTTCCCATGATGTCAAGCAAAGAGACACTGAGTTTGAAGGTAGGCCTTGAAATACATACATTGGTACAGCTCCAATTGACTCAAATGATGTAAATTAGCCTATCAGAAGCTTCTAAAGCCATGACATAATTTTCTGGAATTTTCCAAGCTGTTTAAAGGCACAGTCAACTTAGTGTATGTAAACTTCTGACCCACTGGAATTGTGATAAAGTGAATTTTAAGTTAAATAATCTGTCTGTAAACAATTTTTGGAAAAATGACTTAGGTCATGCACAAAGTAGATGTCCTAACCGACTTGTTAAAAAACTATAGTTTTGGCAAGACATTTGTGGAGTGGTTGAAAAACGAGTTTTAATGACTCCAAACTATGTGTATGCAAACTTCCGACTTCAACTGTATATAGTGTGTCTGTGATAACATGCGGGTGTGTCTTACCTAGTCGTATGTAGATGACATATTGCACAGCTTCTCTGGGCTGTGTGTAGAGGATGCTGCCTCTCATACTCAGCCATATGATGGCGCTCTCACAGATCAGGCAGCTGACCAAGATGCCCAGGTACCCCCGGCCATGGTCCACCAGGGTGACCGAGCAGGACTGGTCTGAGCCATAGGGCAGGCCGAACAGAACCACAGACAGAACCACCAGCCTTGCAGGGGAGGGGGAGAGAGGGGCATGGTCACACAGATGACACACCCATGGTTCAGACAACATTTTGGGGGGGGTAAGTATTCCATCTCATATACAGCTTCATACTTTTAGCTTGGTGAGGGGACTCCGGACCACAGACAGACACAGGAACATACAGTCACAGAGAAAAACATCCAAACGCAGTACTCACCAGATGCAGTGCAGTAGAAAGAGGAAGAGGGCGGGCAGCACTAGGTCATCACTGCCAACTGACCAGCGCCGCCGAAACATCACCATACCAGGCATCACTGCCCTGTGAGCGAGAGAGGAAGAAAACAGCAAGTTACGACACAAATCTTTACAACCTTGAACAAAAGAACGCTTAAAATAGTGGTTAAACACACACCCTTGGCCTTAATAAATCCTGCCCACAGTACCCAGCATCACTGCCCTCTGAGAAAGCAAGAGGAAGAGAGGACGAGAAATAAAAACAGTGTCCACATCATAGTGTGATCAAAGGCCAGACCCTCTTTCCCCACTGACCAGCTTTCATAATAGCCAAGACTTCCTCAAAGCTCTGCTGCATCAGTCAGACTATAGCAGAACTATCAGTACGCTCTGTTTCTCCTCACAATTGAAGCTCTCCAGATGGAAAGAGAGAGGTGAAATTGAAATATGGAGGGAGAGAGAGTATAAGAGGGGGGAGGGAGGGAGACAGTGGGGTAAAGGCTAAAATAGTTTGTGGACAACGTGGACCAGGTAATGAGTGAGGGTGTGAGAGAGGACTTGTTTTGATGGGTCTGTTCGTTACCATATGCTCTGGCAACGTGAACGCCGCTTTCATTCTTCCCTTCCCTTTATCCAAAAGGGCAGTCAAAAACAAGTGCCTTCGGCCTAAAAGAGCGGGAGAGCGTGAGGGATCTGGAGATGTGGCTAGCCTTAGCCTATAGTGGTATACCATTCGAATATTTTGTCAAAACAGAAGCAAAGCCCACTGTCACAAAACACATGGGTAGCAGATGGTTAAAACTGTGTAAGGAACGCCTAGTGTAACAGTGTACCAAGTTTGTGACTCTCATTTTATAGAGAACTTAAATAAAGCGTGGGGGCAGGGATCCTAAAACTGGATAAAGTCAGCAACTACATATTCCATGATTTTCAAGACAACTATGTCTAGTTTATGCTTCAATAAAGGCTGGCTAAAACAGTGTGACAGGTCTATAGAGTCTCACTACAGGTCAGGACAACATTACTGCTCTGCCACATGGCTTCCTGTGGGTGTGACTCACATTAGAGAGAAGAGGGAAGGAGGAGGGGAACGAGAGAAGAGGGAAAAAAGGAATAAGAGAGTAAACCCCTTGTCATTTAGGCCAAAACAAAATTAGACTAATGAAATATAGCAGGTCCCACAATGCAGGAGGCCTCTCCTCCACCACTTGAGACAGTGACGTCATCACTCCAAACCTGACCCTCCTCTCCTCCAGGCCGTGTGTTATAGCCTAGAAACAGGTTGCAGTCCCCATGGGGATCTTACCAGTGGAACACACTACCACTTTAATTGGAAAGGCTATATTAATAGGATCAGTGAAGCAGCACACTCTCCCATACCAATAAGCCCATGTGTTTTTATTGAATCTGATTAGGCCTAGATTTAGAAATGTCTGGGACATGTATTGATGGAGGAGATGGCTCCCAGGTGGCGCAGCGGTCTAAGGCACTGCATATCAGTGCTAGAGGTGTCACTACAGACACCCTGATTCGAATCCAGGCTGTATCACAACCGGATGTGATTGGGTGTCCCATAGGTCCCATTGGGAGTCCCAGCGTCGTCTGGGTTTGGCAGGTGTAGGCCATCATTGTAAATAAGAATTTGTTCTTAACTGACATGCCTCGTTAAATAAAGGTTCAATAAAGATAAAATACAATTGTAGGGAGAAGCCAAGTTTCTGTTCTCAAACCCCTAACTGTCCCTTTGTCTTTCAGAAAGTATAATAGGTTACATATTAACATTTGTGCCTTCAGCTTGCCTTTTAGGGCAATGGCTCCCAGGACCTCTAACAAAGAGAGTATGGATTTAATGGCAGCCGTAGAGTAAACAGTTTCCTTTTCCAACTGGTAGGCTATTCTCGGAACCAGAAATATAACTGTATGACAGTCAATATAAATCCACAATACCCAGGTCATAGAAACTGTATGCAATACAGCCATGCAGTATAATTCATTTGGGATAAATTCCTTTGATGATAAACAAGCTGATCCATACTCCTTGGTTTGGCTCATACTCCATTCGCGCTCATACTCCATTCGCGCTCATACTCCATTCGCGCTCATACTCCATTCGCGCTCATACTCCATTCGCGCTCATACTCCATTCGCGCTCATACTCCATTCGCGCTCATACTCCATTCGCGCTCATACTCCATTCGCGCTCATACTCCATTCGCGCTCATACTCCATTCGCGCTCATACTCCATTCGCGCTCATACTCCATTCGCGCTCATACTCCATTCGCGCTCATACTCCATTCGCGCTCATACTCCATTCGCGCTCATACAGACAACACCCAGCTCATCTCACAGTAATATCCACCTCCCCAGAGCCAACCCAAGCAGAGTTTCGCTGTCCAGCAGGCCAGTCAGGACTGTGTCATCTGCTGAAATGTTTTTTTCTACTGTAGCTACAAAACAAGGAGATTTATCATACTCATTGGTGCATGTCTTAAACCCACAGGCCATCGCATGCGCTTAGCATAGGGCATCCATCACCCTAGAATAGAGGCCCTGGGCATGTGAGAGGTGGGTCGCGAGTTATGAGAATACATCTATAAATCACACACTATTTCTTCATCATTTGGGTCATGGAAGTAGTCCATTTCTCATTTGGGTCCTGTGCTGAAAAAGATTAGGAACCCCTACCCTAGAGATGTGCAAAAGACTATGGGTAAACATTTATCAAATGCACTTAGATCGGTAGAACTGGGGTTCATTTGAATTGGAAAACTTTTGAAAGGGTTTTCTTTTGTGGTGTAACATGAAGAAAGAATTGAGAAATATTGTAGGGATATAATTTTATTCAACAGACTCAGCATCAACAACATTGCAGGAAAGCTAAGTGATACTAAGAGACTCGGTGAGACTAAGAGATCAGGCAATAGTAAGAGACTTCCAGGTCATAAAAACCTCAAAGAAGAACATTTAAGGAATGTGGATGGCACCTTCAGCTTGGAAATGCAGAGACCATATTCAGCTGTTAGAAATGTCCCCAAACCAGTTGAAGAGAGAACATACAGTACCAGTCAAAGGTTTGGACACACCTACTCGTTCAAGGGTTCTTTATTTGTACTATTTTCTACATTGTTGAATAATAGTGAAGACATCAAAACTATGACATAACACAAGGAATCATGTAGTAACCCAAAAAGTGTTAAATAAATCAAAATATATTTTATATATTTGAGATTCTTCAAAGTAGCCACCCTTTGCCTTGATGACAGCTTTGCACACACTTGGCATCATCTCAACCAGCTTCATGAGGTAGTCACTTGGAATGCATTTCAATTAACAGGTGTGCCTTGTTAAGTTAATTTGTGGAATTTCTTTCCTTCTTAATGTGTTTGAGCCAATCAGTTAGGTAGGGGTGGTATACAGAAGATAGCCCTATTTGGTAAAAGACCAAGTCCATATTACGGCAAGAACAGCTCAAATAAGCAAAGCGAAACGATAGTCCATTACATTTCTTTATTGTATCCCTTGGGGGAAATGTAGTATTGCACATGGGGTTTCAGGCCACTCTCTGCAAGACAGTTCTCTCCATTATGTCAACTGTGAGTCATAGAATCTCTCACTACTACAATATATTCTGATCTGTGAATCCAACTAACATGTGTTTTGTGGAATGTGTGTATGACAAGTCCCTGCATGTGAGAAATGTTTTGTTCCCCACACAGCACACTCAGAGAGGAACCTCTTCAGTGTAGTGCTTTGTCTGTCCAGTGACATCACTCAAAAACCTTTCCTGTATTAAAATGACCTAGTGGCCTCATGGTTGGAATGTTAACATTTTCATACACTTTTGAACAGAAATATATATAGAAATATATTTCTGTTCAAAGGTTTGGGGTCACTTAGAAATGTTCTTGTTTTTGAAAGAAAATCACATTTTTCCCCATTAAAATAACATCAAATTGATCAGAAATACAGTGTAGAAATGGTTAATGTTGTAAATGACTATTGTAGCTGGAAACGGCTGATTTTCAATGGAATATCTACATACTGTAGGCGTAGAGAAACCCATTATCAGCAACCATCACGCCTGTGTTCCAATGGCACGTTGTGTTAGCTAATCCAAGTTGATCATTTTTAAAAAGGATGATTAAAGAAGCAATAAAACTGGCCTTCTTTAGACTAGTTGAGTATCTTAAGCATCAGCATCTGTGTGTTTGATTACAGGCTCAAAATGGCAAGAAACAAAGATATTTCTTCTGAAACTCAATTCAATTTAACGGGCTTTATTGGAATGGGAAACATTAAATTACCAAAGCAAGTGAAGTAGATAATATACAAAAGTGAAATAAACAATCAAAATGAAGAGTAAACATTACACTCACGGCAGTTCCAAAAGAATAATGACATTACAAAATGTCGTATTTATGTATACAGTGTTGTAACGATGTACAAATGGGGAAAAAAATAAAAACGTGTTGTATTTACAATGGTGTTTGTTCTTCACTGGTTGACCTTTTCTTGCGGCAACGGGTCACAAATCTTGCGCACCGCGGTATGTCACCTAGTAGATATGGGAGTTTATCAAAATCGGGTTTGTTTTCAAATTCTTTGTGGATCTGTGTAATCTGAGGGAAATACAGTAGGGCAAAAAAGTATTTAGTCAGCCACCAATTGTGCAAGTTCTCACACTTAAAAAGATGAGAGGCCTGTAATTTTCATCATAGGTACACTTCAACTATGACAGACAATATGAGAAAAAAACTCCAGAAAATCACGTGTGATTTTTAATGAATTTATTTGCAAATTATGGTGGAAAATAAGTATTTGGTCAATAACAAAAGTTTCTCAATACTTTGTTATGTAGCCTTTGTTGGCAATGACAGAGGTCAAACGTTTTCTGTAAGTCTTCACAAGGTTTTCACACACTGTTGCTGGTATTTTGGCCCATTCCTCCATGCAGATCTCCTCTAGAGCAGTGATGTTTTGGGGCTGTTGCTGGGCAACACGGACTTTCAACTCTCTCCAAAGATTTTCTATGGGGTTGAGATCTGGAGACTGGCTAGGCCACTTCAGGACCTTGAAATGATCTTACGAAGCCACTCCTTGCCCGGGCAGTGTGTTTGGGATCATTGTCATGCTGAAAGACCCAGCCACGTTTCATCTTCAATGCCCTTGCTGATGGAAGGAAGTTTTCACTCAAAATCTCACGATACATGGCCCCATTCATTCTTTCCTTTACACGGATCAGTCGTCCTGGTCCCTTTGCAGAAAAACAGCCCCAAAGCATAATGTTTCCAACCCCATACTTCAAAGTAGGTATGCTGTTCTTTGGATGCAACTCAGCATTCTTTGTCCTCCAAACTCGACGAGTTGAGTTTTTACCAAAAAGTTCTATTTTGGTTTCATCTGACATTCTCCCAATCTTATTCTGGATCATCCAAATGCTCTCTAGCAAACTTCAGATGGGCCTGGACATGTACTGGCTAAAGCAAGGGGACATGTCTGGCACTGCAGGATTTGAGTCCCTGGCGGCATAGTGTGTTACTGATGGTAGGCTTTGTTACTTTGGTCCCAGCTCTCAGCAGGTCATTCACTAGGTCCCCCCGTGTGGTTCTGGGATTTTTGCTCAACGTTCTTGTGATCATTTTGACCCCACGGGGTGAGATCTTGCGTGGAGCCCCAGATCGAGGGAGATTATCAATGGTCTTGTATGTCTTCCATTTCCTAATAATTGCTCCCACAGTTGATTTCTTCAAACCAAGCTGCTTACCTATTACAGATTCAGTCTTCCCAGCCTGGTGCAGGTCTACAATTTTGTTTCTGGTGTCCTTTGACAGCTCTTTGGTCTTGGCCATAGTGGAGTTTGGAGTGTGATTGTTCGAGGTTGTGGACAGGTGTCTTTTATACTGATAACAAGTTCAAACAGGTGCCATTAATACAGGTAACAAGTGGAGGACAGAGGAGCCTCTTAAAGAAGAAGTTACAGGTCTGTGAGAGCCAGAAATCTTGCTTGTTTGTAGGTGACCAAATACTTATTTTCCACCATAATTTGCAAATAAATTCATTCAAAATACCCCAAATGTGATTTTCTGGATTTTTTTTCTCATTTTGTCTTTCATAGTTGAAGTGTACCTATGATGAAAATTACAGGCCTCAACAGGCAATTGGTGGCTGACACTTTTTGCCCCACTGTATGTTTTAATGGTCATACATTGGGCAGGAGGAGAAACAGTTTCCACCTCATTTTGTGGGCAGTGTGCACATAGTCTGTCTTCTCTTGAGAGCCAGGTCTGCCTACGGTGGCCTTTCTCAATAGCAAGGCTATGCTCACTGAGTCTGTACATAGTCAAAGTTTTCCTTAAGTTTGGGTCAGTCACAGTGGTCAGGTATTTTGCCATTGTGTACTCTCCGTTTAGGGCCAAATAGCATTCTAGTTTGCGCTGTTTTTTTGTTAATTCTTTCCAATGTGTCAAGTAATTATCTTTTTGTTTTCTCATGATTTGGTTAGGTCAAATTTTGTTGCTGTCCTGGGGCTCTGTGGGGTGTGTTTTGCTTAGGTTCATCTCTCTGTAGGTGATGGATTTGTTATGGAAGGTTTGGGAATAGCTTCCTTTAAGGTGGTTGAAGAATTTATTGGCTCTTTTCTGGATTTTGATAATTAGCAGGTATTGGCATAATTATGCTCTGCATACATTATTTGGTGTTCTACGTTGTACACAGAGGATAGTTTTTGCAGGATTCTGCATGCAGAGTATAAGTTTGGTGTTTGTCCCATTTAGTGAATTCTTGGTCGGTGAGCGGACCCCATACCTCACAAACAGAGGGAAATGGGTTCTATATATTTTATCATTTCATTGAGGATACCATCAACACCACAGGCCTTTTTTGGTTGGAGGGTTTGTATTTTGTCCTGTAGTTCATTGAAAGAAATTGGAGAATCAAGTGGGTTCTGGTAGTCTTTAATAGTTATGTATATGTTATTTGCTGTTTGTCATTTGTTAGAGCCAAAAAGATTGGAGAAGTGGTTTACCCACATATCTCCATTTTGGATAGTTCTTTGTCGTTTGTTTCGTGTTTTCCAATTTTCCCAGAAGGGGTTAGAGTCTATGAATTCTTCAATTACATTAAGCCAATTTCTGATGTGCTGTTCCTTCTATTTCCGTAGTGTATTTCTGTATTGTTTTAGTGATTCACCATAGTGAAGGCGTAGACTCAGGCTTTCCGGGTCTCTACGTTTTTGGTTGGACAAGTTTCTCAATTTCTTTCTTAGGTTTTTGCATTCTTCATCAAACCATTTGTCTTTGTTGTTCATTGTCTTCAGTTTTCTATTTGAGATTTTTAGATTTGATAGGGAAGCTGAGAGGTCAAATATACTCTCTTTGCCAAGTTTACACCTTCACTATTACAGTGGAACGTTTTGTCCAGGAAGTTGTCTAAAAGGGATTTGATTTGTTGTTGCTCAATTGTTTTGTTTTTTGGTTGGTTTCCACACTACATTCCTTCCATCTACAGCATTTCTTAATATTATTCAGATCCTTTGGCTTTGATGCCTCATGCTTGAGCATTGCTCTGTTCAAGTAGACTGTGATTTTGCTGTGGTCTGATAGGGGTGTCAGTTGGCTGACTGAACGCTCTGAGAGACTCTGAGTTGAGGTCAGTGACAAAGTAGTCTACAGTACTACTGCCAAGAGATGAGCTATAGGTGTACCTATCATAGGAGTCCCCTCTAAGCCTACCATTGACTATGTACTGGACATAACCAGCGTGCGACAGAGCTGCAGGAGTTGTGACCAGTTTTTGTTGGCTATGTTGTCAGTTGTGCCTAGGCGGGCATAAGGGGGAGGGAATGCTGTCACCTCCAGGCAGGTGTTTGTCCCCCTGTGTGCGGAGGGTGTCAGGTTCTTGTCCGGTTCTGGCATTTAGGTCCCTGGTCCTGGAAATGATTGATTTCCCCCTCCAGGATGGAGAAGCTGTCTTCATTACAGTATGGGGATTCTAGTGGGGGGAGGGGCATAGGTAGTAGAGGTTGACCGATTATGATTTTTCAACGCTGATACTGATTATTGGAGGACCAAAAATACCGATACCGATTAATCGGACAATTTTTTATTTTATTTGTAATAATGACAATTACAACAATACTGAATGAACACTTATTTTAACTTAATATAATACATCAATAAAATCAATTTAGCCTCAAATAAATAATGAAATGTTCAATTTGGTTTAAATAATGCAAAAACAAAGTGTTGGAGAAGAAAGTAAAAGCGCAATATGTGCTAACGTTGAAGTTCCTTGCTCAGAACATGAGAACATATGAAAGCTGGTGGTTCCTTTTAACATGAGACTTCTATATTCCCAGGTAAGAAGTTTTAGGTTGTAGTTATTATAGGACTATTTCGCTCTATACCATTTGTATTTCATATACCTTTGACTATTGGATGTTCTTATAGGCACTTTAGTATTGCCAGTGTAACAGTATAGCTTCCGTCCCTCTCCTCGCCCGTAACTGGGCTCGAACCAGGAGCACATCGACAACAGCCACCCTCGAAGCATCGTTACCCATCGCTCCACAAAATCCGCGGCCCTTGCAGAGCAAGGAACTACTTCAAGGTCTCAGAGCGAGTGACGTCACCGATTGAAACACTATTAGCGCGCACTCCGCTAACTAGCTAGCCATTTCACATCGGTTACACCAGCCTAACCTCGAGAGTTGATAGGCTTGAAGTCAAACAGCTCAATGCTTGAAGCACAGCGAAGAGCTTCTAGCAAACACACAAAAGTGCTGTTTGAATTAATGCTTACGAGCCTGCTCATAACACAGAAAATCGAGACTTAGGTCATTAATATGGTCAAATACGGAAACTATCATTTCGAAAACAAAATGTTTATTCTTTCAGTGAAATACGGAACCGTTCTGTATTTTATCTAACGCGTGGCATCCCTAAGTCTAAATATTGCTGTTACATTGTACAACCTTCAATGTTATGTCATAATTATGTACAATTCTGTCAAATTAATTACTGTCTTTGTTAGGAATAAATGGTCTTCACACAGTTCACAACGAGCCAGGCGGCCCAAACTGCTGCATATTCCCTGACTGCTTGCACGGAACGCAAGAGAAGTGCCACAATTTCCCTAGTTAAAAGAAATTCATGTTCGCAGGCAATATTAACTAAATATGCAGGTTTAAAAATATATACTTGTGTATTGATTTTAAAGAAAGGCATGGATGTTTATGGTTAGGTACACATTAGTGTAACAACAGTGCTTTTTTCGCGAATGCGCTTGTTAAATCATCACCCGTTTGGCGAAGTAGGCTGTGATTCGATGAGAAATTAACAGGCCCCGCATCGATTATACGCAATGCAGGACAAGCTAGATAAACTAGTAATATCATCAACCATGTGTAGTTAACTAGTGTTTATGTTAAGATTGATTGTTTTTTTATAAGAGAAGTTTAATGCTAGCAAGCAACTTACCTTGGCTTCTTGTTGCACTAGCGTAACAGGTAGTCAGCCAAGCCACGCAGGCTCCTCGTGGAGTGCAATGTAAGGCAGGTGGTTAGAGCGTTGAACTAGTAACCGGAAGGTTGCAAGATCGAATACCCGAGCTGACAAGGTAAAAATCTGTCGTTTTGCCCCTGAACAAGGCAGTTAACCCACCGTTCCTAGGCCGTGATTGAAAATAAGAATGTGTTCTTAACTGACATGCCTAGTTAAATAAAAGGTTAAAAAAATAAATAAAAATAAATAAATAAATCGGCCACAATTGGTGTCCAAAATGACGATTACTGATTGTTATGAAAACTTGATAAATCGGACCTAATTAAAATCGGCCATTCCGATTAGTCGGTCGACCTCTAATAGGTAGCACACAGGAGAACATTTCTCTGTTAAGATAGTTTCCTTTTGAATTTCTAGCCAAATGTAAAATGTTCCTGTTTTGATTAATGGAGTGAGTTAGGTCTGTTCTATACCAAATTAGCATACATCCCCCCCAGTCCCTTCCCTGTTTCACACCTGGTAGTTTGGTGGATGGGACTAACAGCTCTCTGTAACCTAGAGGGCAACCAGTGGGTCCATCTCCTCTATACCAGGTTTCTTGTAGGATGGCAATATCTGTATTTCTGATTTCTTTGATGAAGTCCTGATTCCTGCTCTTTAGGCCAAAGGCAGATGACCTCAGGCCTTGGATATTTCAGGATGAGATAATGAAGGCTTTGTGTTCCATAAAGTGTCCAATGTTGTTGGTTGTGTGGTTTGGCCTTAGGCCAGTAAGTGTGAGCAGAGCCCGCAGAGCATCTGGTACATCTCCAGCAGGTATATCTCTCTGGTCACCCCCAAAGCCAATTCTTTCTTTGGCCGCCTCTCCTTCCAGTTCTCTGCTGCCAATGACTGGAACGAACTACAAAAATCTCTGAAACTGGAAACACTTATCTCCCTCACTAGCTTTAAGCACCAACTGTCAGAGCAGCTCACATATTACTGCACCTGTACATAGCCCACCTATAATTTAGCCCAAACAACTACCTCTTTCCCTACTGTATTTATTTTATTTATTTATTTTGCACCCCATTATTTTTATTTCTACTTTGCACATTCTTCCACTGCAAATCTACCATTCCAGTGTTTTACTTGCTATATTGTATTTACTTTGCCACCATGGCCTTTTTTTGCCTTTACCTCCCTTATCTCACCTCATTTGCTCACATCGTATATAGACTTGTTTATACTGTATGTATGTTTGTATACTGTATGTTTGTTTTACTCCATGTGTAACTCTGTGTCGTTGTATGTGTCGAACTGCTTTGCTTTATCTTGGCCAGGTCGCAATTGTAAATGAGAACGTGTTCTCAACTTGTCTACCTGGTTAAATAAAGGTGAAAAAAATAAAAATAAATAACATGCCATTTGCTTGGGCTAGTGTACGCCCACTCACGAACTGGGCGTATGTGTGACTTCCATGTTGAGGCCTTCTTTGCGGAGGTGGGTTGCATGGGGTGGGCAGGAGGTCTGATCTGAAGGGGATCTGAGGGGACCTAAACTCATCAGTCTATTCTTGTTCTGAGAAATGAAGGCTATTCCATGCAAAAAACTGAAGATCTCATACAATGCTGTGTACTACTCCCTTCACAGAACAGCACAAACTTGCCCTAACCAGAATAGAAAGAGGAGTGGGAGGCCCCGGTGCACAACTGAGCAAGAGGACAATTACATTAGAGTGTCTAGTTTGAGAAACTCTCCAACTGGCAGCTTCATTAAATAGTACCCGCAAAAAAAATCTCAATGTCAACTGTGAAGAGGAGATTCCGGGATGCTGGCCTTCTAAACAGAGTTGCAAAGAAAAAGCCAGATTACAGACTGGCCAATAAAAAGAAAAAGATGGGGAAGAGAACACAGGCACTGGACAGAGGAACTCTGCCTAGAAGGCCAGCATCCCGGAGTTGCCTCTTCACTGTTGACGTTGAGACTGGTGTTTTGCAGGTACTATTTAATGAAGCTTCTAGTTGAGGACTTGTGAGGCGTCTGTTTCTCAAACTAGGCACTAATGTCTAACTGCGGCAGTCTCCACGTGCCATTTGCACAAGTGTCACACAGTGATGCTTCGCATTTCAGTTTGGTGAGCAAACATCCTCGCCCTCTCATAAAAGGACATCATTGCAACACAAACAACCCGGTTAATCACTCCCCTTACTGTCATAAAGCTCTAAATTGTGGTATTTGTAAAGCTTTCCTTCAGGTGAGGTTAGCAAAAGGCTGATCTCATATAGGCTAGGCCTACTATTAAAACAAAACATAACAGAGAAAATTCATTTTCAAAAAGTTTGGTAACAACAGGTTAACTTCTTATCAAATTGAATGAGGTATTTTGTAAACCTCCTGCCTATCACCCTAGGTGGCCTTTTACCTGATAGAAAATCTCATCATAGTAGAGTAATTGAGGCTATGACCCACACCCACCCACTCCAAACCATCAGCACTATCTTGGACCCACATTTCATTTCACAGCCATTTGAGGCCTGATGAATTTGAGGGGGTAGGATAGAGGGAGGTATACTGGTAAGTTATTTGATGTGTGATTAGTAGATTAAATGCATTCCAATTATCCCCAGTCCAATGCTTCAGCCTCTCTGTCGGTATGGTTGGTTGACATTCTTTGACACTTAATCTGAAAGCTAGCTGTCACCTCATCGCAATGCCTTTGGAGGTGACTGTGTATACAGTGGGATCTGGAATTATTGGATCCATTGATAAAGATGAGCAAAAATTTTTTATAAAATAATACTGAGCTATATTGGTTGCCCCAAAAATACAAATACAATTGTGTGCCCTAAAAATAAACATTTTCAGAGAAAGAGATTTTGTTGAACCAGTAATAGAAATAAATCTCTAAAAAGGGCTCAAAAGTATTGGATCCCCTGGTTTTCAAAACTCCAGCACCCTCCAAGGACAACGACATTTAGCCTTTTTCTAAAATGTTTTAGAAAATTGGAGAACACACTGGGATGTATCATAGACCATTCCTCCATACAGAATCCTTCCAGATCCTCAATATCATTCATCTACGCTTATGGACTTCTGTGGGCTTGGGGTCATTGTCTTGCTGGAAGATTCACTTGCGGCCAGGTTTCAGCCTCCTGGCAGAGGTAATCAGGTTTTTGGCTAAAATGTCCTGGTACTTCGTAAAGTTCTTGATGTCATTGACCTTATGCAGCACCCATGGAGTTTGCTAAACGGCATTGACACTTGGATTGAAACCAGTGCTATGGGTCATTTCCATGTACAGTCACAGCCAAAAGTTGAGAATGACACAAATGTTAATTTTCGCAAAGTCTGCTGCCTCAGAAATTGACTTTACCCCAGTCCTCAGCAGTCCAATCCCTGTACCTTTTGCAGAATATTAGTCTGTCCCTGATGTTTGTCCTGGAGAGAAGTGGCTTCTTTGCTGCCCTTCTTGACACCAGGCCATCCTCCAAAAGTCTTCGCCTCACTGTGCGTGCAGATGCACTCACACCTACCTGAGCTCTGTACTGGTGGTGCCCCGATCCCGCAGCTGAATCAACTTTAGGAGACGGTCCTGGCGCTTGCTGGACTTTCTTGGGCGCCCTGAAGCCTTCTTCACAACAATTGAACCGCTCACCTTGAAGTTCTTGATGATCTGATAAATGGTTGATTTAGGTGCAATCTTACTGGCAGCAATATCCTTGCCTGTGAAGCCCTTTTTGTGCAAAACAATGATGACAGCACATGTTTCCTTGCAGGTAACCATGGTTGACAGCGGAAGAACAATGATTCCAAGCACCACGCTCCTTTTGAAGCTTCCAGTCTGTTATTCGAACTCAATTCGAACTCAATCAGCATGACAGAGTGATCTCCAGCCTTGTCCTCATCAACACTCACACCTGTGCACATATTGAAAATTAATATTTGTGTCATTCTCAAACCTTTTGGCCACGACTGTAGAATGACCCATGTGCACCAACATGTTAAGTTCAAAGGAGCATGTCAAATTGGGTGTCAAATAAAAGCTATGAGTCTATTTATCTTTGAGAAATTAAGGAATATTTACACCTGTTTTGTTTAAGTTTATCTTTTAAAAAATGAATAAGCAAAGGCTTTGATTTCTTGTCAAATATATGAAAAGTTAGTCTTAGAAAACATCTACCAGAAAAAAATCTTTAAAAGGTATCAGAAAAACATCAAAACACAATAATGTTGAAGACCCCTGCCAACTGATATCAACACACATATACTGAACAAAAATATAAACGCAAGTGCTGGTCCCATGTTTCATGAGCTGAAATAAAAGATCCCAGAAATGTTCCATACAATGCATATGCAGAAAATACCTCATTCTGGAAAATAAGCTGGTGGGTCTTTGATGACACTCAGGAGGCAGTGTTCTCCAATTTCATAAAACATTTTAGAAAAAGGCTTGGTGTGTGTCATTTTCCTCACAATGGGTATAGTGAAAGAGGATCCAAACATTTCCCCCCCATCTTTATTTTTTTTAAATTACTTGTTACACAAAATCTCATTCTCTGAGCAACTGTATTAATATAATATTGTTTTTAAATTTAAAAAAAATACATACAATATAGCAACATATACAATATAGCTCAGTATTTGTATTCTTTATATTTGTATTCTTTATACATTAAGAGATTCAATAATGACAGACCCCACTGTACATACACGAACATTGTGATAAAATATTGTGTGCATGGCTGTATTTGTGGCCCGTGAACTAGCTGGTTCCATTCCTTCTGCCTCAAGCATGGTACAGTATAGCACTGAGGGGTCATGGTTAAGCAGAATAATAGAAAATCAAGGAACATTCTGTGCTGACTTTCATTGTTACACTTTCAAGTTATGTAGAGGGAAACACTGACATTGAACAAGTTATGTAGAGGGAAACACTTATATTGAACAACTTTAATAATACCTTTGATCCAATTCCTCTAATAAATCTTGAAATAAAGTAATCCAATTTCTTCTCATAAAACAGGGAGAAACCACACGGTTCTATGTGACATGGGAAGGCTCTATTTTCTCTGTCCAGACTCAAAGACATCAAAATAAAGAGTCGCACACTCCATATATAAACTACCAGTAATTTATTGGGTAAATCACCAACGTTTCAGCATCCAAAACGTTGATGATTGGCACAGTGATGTCGAAATGGTGACTTCACCAATAAATTACTGGGAGTTTATATGTGGAATGTGTGACTATTTTTATATCTTATAGTTTATTCTCCGTTAGTCAGCACCTCTACATAAAATAATGTTCTCTGGGTGTGCGCCAGTTCATGTTTTTTATCAGACTCAAAAGACATGAGACTTCACTGCACATAATGCATAATGAGTACACACTAACAAGTGGGCTACACAATCTGAACTTCATATTTACACACATACATCCAAATGCATATACTATCACACAAAGTCACAGAATAGAGTGTGGAGGGAGGAGAGGTGAAAGGGATTGAGTGGGCGGGAGTGTGAGCGAAAGACAGAGAAAGAGGCAGAGGGAGAGTGGGAGTGAGTGGCACATGGCTTTCAGTCTAAAAAAGGGAAAGAGTGGCATGAAGCCAAAACCTGGAATAGCTAGATAAAGAATGGGGAGGGGGGAGAGGATAGGAGAGAAAATTTAGGTTTCTTCACTGTTGAAATGGTGCAAACGCATGACACTGCTTTCGCGGTCACAAACCTCTTCTAAAATATGAATAGTGAATGAGCGTGTGGGTAGAGTGAGAAGAGAGGGGGGCAGGAAGATGAGAAGGAGAGACAGTAAAAGAGGGAGAGATAGGCTAGAGATTTCACGTTAAAGGTAGGCTGGATGGTGCATGGAAGAGGATGTCATAATAAAAGACAGGTGAAGGAGGAAGATGGAGGAGTAGGTCTACTAGGAGAAACGGAGGAGGAGGAGAGCGTGTGACGAGTATATAGGAACTCACGAGAGAAGCTCTGTGTATAGTGTGACACTGACCCAGGCAGACAGAGAGAGTGCTGCACATGGAGGCTGGAGCAGACGGGTACAGGGCTGGGAGCCGAGAGACAGAGGGAGGGATAGTACCGCTCTGCCAGCCTGGGTTAACATCCCACTGTGGACTCTCTCAATAATGTCCCAATCTCTCCCCTATTCATGCCAAACACCTCACCAATACACTTCACACTGCACCCCTAATATCCTCCTCAGTCTTCACACCACAAGGCTGAGCTCGCAAAATACACAACGCACTGGGAGTTTTCCCCCTATGCTTCCACAAACACCTGTGTCCTCTCACCACCACACACTAGAACAAATACAGTATGTGGCATTCAGTCAGGTCCATAATTATTGCCACCCTTGATACAGATGAGGAAAAAAGACTGATCCCTCCCAATGTGTTCTCCTATCTCATAAAACATTTGAACAAAAAGGCTCAGTGCTGTTATGCTGCAAGGTGAGATATTGAAAACAGGGGTGGCAATAATTTTGACCATCTTTTTAAGAAAAATTGAATAGTTGTTAAACTAAATGTATTTCTCTGAATGTATGTATTTTCTCTTTCTCATTAGGACCACATTTTTGATCCTAATGTATGACCATATGTGACTTGATAAGCTCCTAATAAACTGTATCTGTAAATGCCTTAGCTAGTCAATAATTTACAGTCCAAACATGCCATGACCATCACAGTACTCCAGATAAAACCTCTCCCTCTTTGAATACAAAAACCGTCAATGACACACATTATGTGGTTTGGCACATTGAGGCTGTCAAAAAAAAGGCACCCTATTCCCTTTATAGTGCACTACCTTTGACTAGGGTCCGTAGGGCTCTATAGAGAATATGGTGCCATTTCAGACACACTTTATGAAAGACACAACCGTCAGGAGAGGAGAGGAGGAGTGGAGAGGTACTCTGTGGGGGTTGAGGAGTCAGCAGGGAGGGAGTAAGTGGAAGCAGGTGTAAACAAAACAGACAGTATTCCGTTGTACTGTGGCTAGGAACCTCTTAGCCCCCTACTGTAGATCTAATGGATTATTAGGCTTTTAAATGGTTGTGTTTGTCAGACAGGGACACCAGGTTTCTGAGAAAAGCCGTTTCATTTATAATATGGCCATACCACCAGTGTGATCTTTCCCATATTAGATTCAATCTGAAAGCATGATAGAAGTTGTATCTTTTATGTTGGAGAATTCTGTGTAAATTGTTGTCATGAAGTCCAGAATGTGACACTTGTTTGTTGTGATGGGAATTATTGGCTAGGGAGTGGTTGCTGTGAAATGACCAAAGCAAAAGCACCTCTAATGGAAACAGATCTGTGCGTGTGCAACATGAATGTACATCTCACACACCACACATACACACTCCAGTCTCAACTCAGGTATTGAAATCAAGCTGGGGGAGGTTGAGAAGGAAAAAGTGAGTAAAACCTGTCCTCTTCTCACATGCGCTAAAAGAAAAGATCCTAGACATTTGTCATATGCACAAAAAGCTTATTTCAGGTAGTCCCCTATAGGTCCCGCCCCATTTCGTTCCGGTTGCTTCCGTTTAAGAAACGTTTTGCAACAGAATCGGCATAATGAATACGCCGCTGGGTAAAACTGAGTCTGAATGTGAGATTACTACAGGGATTTAAACCTACTTTAGGGGGCAAACCGGTCTCAAATCCACTGAACGTGACCGTAATCCATGTACACTGCATCTCTCTGCCCATTGGCTTTTGTTCTCTAGTATTACACAACATTCATAAAAACTCTCTCCAAGTAGTAACAACTTTCAGAACATCACTTAGATCACTTTTACGCTACTGCAAACAGATCATGCTTGATACACAGACATACACCTGTGATACAAACTCACACAGCTTACATGATCCACTTGTCCATGTTCGAGCCTTCATGAAAACATGCAGAGCACCTAGGGAAGATATTTTGGCACTCATGGAAATAAAGTGATTGTGACTGGGCATTCATTCTATTGGTATGACAAGCATTTCTCTCTGTAGGACCTGCTATGAGGCTGATAAAAGGCTCAGTCTTCACCCATTGAGCTACATGTTCTTTATCCAGTCTCTCTCCGCCTGCTGCATGCCTGCACATGAGCATCATAGCCTGCCCAGTCCTGAAGGGTTATTGAGTGGAATGCAACACTGGACATTCTGCAGAAAGACTCCACAATGATGCAATAATAAAGGAGTAAAGAAATGGTCGAGAAAAGGTTTGAATACATCTAGCCTAATCTGCAAGGTTTGCTGTGGGTTGAGCCTTCCTTAAATCAATAATGGACGGTCAATAATTGTTGGGCCATATGACCTAATGTCCGGATTTGACTAATCTCGGCTATCACTTCCTTATCACCAAGGTAGGTAAAGGGGTATTAGTAATATACCCCAGTTGATATTTAGAAAAGGCTCTTGTCTAAATAGATAAGAAATCCAAGCCGTTACTGTAGGACACCCCTCCCCATCCCATTACATTGATCCGCCGTTGGGCTTCTTTCTCACCTGTATTGTGAAGATGCCTTGCCAAGACCCACTGCATCGGTTCTGTTCGTTCTCCCATCCTACTCTTGTCCACCTCGAGCTCACCTCAACGCGGACCTCGACCAGTGCTCTGCCAGGGATAAACCCTGTAAAATACCGCAGCGACAATATTGCGCTGAACCGTGGCTGGCAGAACACACACGTAGCTCCCTATGAATCCAGCCACTGTACTTCAAGTGAAAGGTTCCACAGGAATCCGGGCCAGTCAATCGGATAAGATTCGCAGCTGGATCATACCGTAACCTAGAGTCAAAACCGTGCAGACACGCGCTCCATTTACTCTGCCTTGGTATTCAAGGTCTTGATTATTTGATAAATTGCAAAACGTCGTCGATATGTAGGATATCCGCTGCCCGATGTCTCTTCACGCCATGTAGGAGTGCCGGGAGGTTCATCCATACAATGTTTCTCACTGACATACAGTGAAGTTGAATAAATAAATCGCTACACAATGTTTTTATATTGTGTGTATCATATGTGATAACCAACCGGACAACTCCCGATCACAATCGGGCTACTGGAGTAGCGGGTCCCGATAAATTGGTTGTTGTAATACCAGCCGTCAGACCAATTTTTACCCCTGAAAAGATACGTCGTTTCTATTCCCATTCCATATTCCGCAGCTGCGGATCAAAAACCGAATCACCACTGCGCCATTTGCGTAGGAACTTTACGTCATCCATCACCCTACAATAGAGCCAGTTGAATTTGCGTCGTTCTCGCAGGCTTCGGCGATTGTAGGCACTGTATAAATCACTGGCATACTGTAAAATGCACGACTGGTGGTTTGTGAATATCGAGGAATCTCCAACTATAGAGTTTGGGCGTGGACTCACGTCATTTCCTGAGCTAGACTTGATTAAATAGGTGTGCCCTGCGCTCGGACTGGCTCTAAATGCAAAACATGGGTTGACCACATTTTCTTTTAAACATCAGCAAAACAAATACTATTACAGGCACATAATTAGCCAAATGCATTTGCCATAAATATGCAAACACTATTAGTCTACACAACTTGGGAAGGCTACCCTACAGCCATCAGTCTGCTGCGACTCCAATAGCTTTGGGTCATCTGTCCAAGGCAGACATCACCCAAAAATAGAAATAAGCTGTCTGAAATATTCATTCTTAGTAATGTTGACACTGCTGACAATAGTCCTACTTGATATCCCAAATGGATACTTATTTTCAGAGTTGTAAGTTTGTTGTATATAACACATCAGCCCATCTTACAGTATAGGCTACAAGGCACAGGCACATAGGCACAAAACCTGACTGTCGGCATTGGCATTGACATTTATTTGATTATTGACTGAGCCCTGCTGGCCATGCTTGTTAATGTCATACATTACTGCTGTGTGTTTTAGGAATGCAGAAATGTTGCTGTAGGCATCTGCCAGGATGTTCCTCCTACTATAAGTCATCCTGCTATATCCTGTTTCTTCCCATATATTAGTATTATTAGTACATGGAGGTAACCACCTTAATGCATTACTACAGTGGTGAGAAAAGCTTCAAATGTTATAATTGAATTGTC
This sequence comes from Oncorhynchus tshawytscha, assembly GCF_018296145.1. NCBI lineage: Eukaryota > Metazoa > Chordata > Actinopteri > Salmoniformes > Salmonidae > Oncorhynchus > Oncorhynchus tshawytscha. The sequence continues at coordinate 68,643,603 of NC_056440.1, read as the reverse complement.
AAAAACAAGACAAAAGCAGCCAGGGCCAGAAAACATCTAATGGCGAGTTTGAATATTTTATTTATTATTTTTTAAATCTCATATATAATTGATGGGTGGATACAAATAATCATACTGGAATGGTAGGTAGGTATCCTAGGTATCCTAGTGGTTAAGAGTGTTGGGCCAATAACTAAAAGCTGGTTTGAATCCCAGAGCAGACTAGATGAAAAATCTGTTGATGTGCCCTTGAGCAAAGCAGTTAGCCCTGATTGCTCCTGTAAGTCACTCTGGATAAGAGTGTCTGCTAAATGACAAAAATGACAATGTAGGCATACAGTAGTATTTGACTGAACTAGGGCTGTATTATTTGAGTGATGTCATCCCCTTAGCATCACAGGGAGATATTTTATTTAGATACAGTCAGGGACAGTGATGCAAGAAAGTACTCAACTGAAGCCATGTACTGAACACACTTGAGATACAATTTGAAACACACAAAAAACAAGCATATTTGCCCCTTTACAAATGTGACAGTGACTCAGAAACACATACATTTTGAGGCAGCATGATGACACACATTGGGTATGCAAATCTTTGACTTGTATTATATATTTATACAGTATATACAATTTAATCACTATTGTTATAATTATTATAGTAGTCTTCTACAAGAATTTATTTAAAAAAAATACATCCTAAGCTCTAGGGCTAGGCAGAGAGAGATACAGTAAATTGACCCAAAACACAATTCAGTCTAAAGATATGGACACCCCCACTGTTTGCAGCCCAGATGGTACATCCCAGTCCTTCTCCTTCACCTCCCTCTGTTTTCACTGTGTCCTCCATCTCTTTACTTACTCTCGCTCTGTCTTGAGGACATTACTGATTTCCTTCTGACAGTCTTTGAGCAGCAATTCCATTTCTCCATCCTTCCGGCCATTGTTACAGAGCTGTTGGAGAGAAGAACAGAATAGCCTGAGGGTATGTACTCCCAGATTTCTACCTTCATGCAATTTCAGTATTTTGATCTATGGGATTATCACGGCCTGTGCAGCTCCTATCTTCATATCCTGTGCCAGCATTGAGCATCCTCAGATACATCCATTATAGTATCTCTCTGTTTTTTCTTTAATTCGTCTCTCTCTTTCTTATTTTCCTGCCTTTGGATAATTCTGTACCCTCACTATGTTATTACTCTCTCCTCTCCTTATTCCTGTCTGCTTTCCTCCATCTTGACCTCCATTAACAATACACACTGTATGACTCATGCCATTTTAGAGATAGACAGGGAGAGAGAGGGAGAAATAAATAAATATACAGAGACAATATTTATTGCATGCTGAGACTGGATTAACACTTGTGTCAGACCGTGTGGGGAGTGCAGAAGACATGCATGCACCTCTGTGCCTCTGTCAAATGGGCTCTTTTTTTAGCAGCTGCAGCAGCATGATTACTCTGTCTGTTACAAAACGTGCAGTTAACTTTCCCATGAGATTGCTCTTGACAGGATGTTGGACTTAAAGTGTTGCTTCCACCCACTGGAAGTTTGCTCTACAAATGTAATAAACAAACCAGATAATGTATATAGCAGGGACAATGTGGTTCTGTTTGTCCTCTTGTCTGTGAAGGTCACATGATGGCCCTACTGACATGAGGCTTTTACTTCATTCTGCAGTGAATAAGGAGGTGTATAATACTTCCTGTGTATGTTGATGCTCCTTGTCGGTATAATAACACCAAGGGACAGTAGAGCAGATAACAGAGTCTAATCTGTGTGATTATCTGTCTGCCTCTGTTTGCTGTTTTCCATCAGTGAAGCAGCTGACCAACCCCACCTCTGTTTCTGGATCCTATGGAAGCCAAGGCTAAGAGCGGGGCACCAGCGCCCAAGGCGTCCTCTAAAGCAGAGAAGACAGAGAAGAAGGAGGCAGCTCCCCCTAAAAAGGTTGACCCTGCTCAAGTAGAGCCTCTACCCCCAGCAGCCCCTCTGGAAGAGCCTCAAATGGAGGATGGATCAGCTGAACCAGAGGGGGCACCAGAGGGGGAGGAGGCAGCAGAGGCCAGTACGGACTCCCTGGAAAGCCTGAAGCCCTTCCTCATTGGTGGTGCCATCATCGCTGCTGGTGCCATCCTGTTGGGGGCACTGTTGTTGGCACGAAGAAATTAACCACCACCACTCATCATCAAAACCAATTGGTCGATGGGTTAATGAGTCACTTGCTGATTGGTTCATAGACTATCATGCAGCTGGTAGAGATGGGGTTATGGGGAGCCACTGTGCTTCTTAACTTTAATTCAGTCTGACCTTACTTGTAGTGAATATAAACATCAGTGAACATTCAAGTAATATATTTTTGAGCCCCTGCTAGTATACTCACGCATGAATTTGCTCCACCCCTCTAACTGCACCTACTTATAGGTCTACAGGCTTTTAATCACCATACAAATGCACTCCCAACAGTTACACTGGACACACACTTATACACAGTACTTGAACACCCTATTTATCCAGTATTCACTGATAAACATTTTGATGTTTCTGGGTCTACTAATACATAAGTTAGAAGTAGAAATGCAGTAACTTTATATTGTTTGATTTGAAAAAGGTCATATGAAGTGAAGTATGAAGTATATTAAACATACTATTGTGAGTGCCTAGCAGGTTTGGGGTCAATTTCATTTGAATTCCAGTCAATTCAGGAAGTACACTGAAATTCCTCTATTTATTTGAAGACCATACATGTTAGAGTGATAGTGCGAGAGACTGTGCAGCTACTGTAATAGTACTGTACATTGTATGTATGAATTTCGATTCAAAATGAAAATATTCTACATGTAATATGTGGTGTACCAATGTATGTAGTAGCTTGGTCAGTCATGCTCAGCAAATCAGCATATACACAAATATATTACATCCATATCCAACCTCCAGGAAAGCCTTGAAAGTATGATGAAATGATGATAATACATGCATTACGGTTTATTTTCTAATACATTAATATTTTTTGATAGTTTGATAAACCTAGAATCCAAGTAGAAAGCATGCATTATTGATGGGAGTAGAGAAATAGCTGGATTTATTTAGTAGATAAACTGAGATTGTTTCTTCTGTTGTTTCCCTATTCATTACAGAATAACACTCCTATTTTTGATAACAGACAAACAGTTTTTACAATTTGTTTTATTTTTTAAATCAGAGGCCTAGGAGATTTTCAACACCCAATCAAACATCTTGCTTGAACCCTGGCATGTAGCGTACCATGATGCAATATCAATACCTCCAGCACAGCAACAGAACAGACACATATTCTGCAGATACATGTTCAAATAGCCTAGTCATCACGTCACAGAGTACTAAATAAAATAAAATCAGTTATTTTCCTTGGTCTCAAAGAGCGTATAAATGCAATAATTCCAGTAGGACTCCACATTTTAGCACATGTTCTGTGTGATATTAAAATAATGGTAATGATGGTGACATGTTGATGGGTAATACTATTGTAAATGGAGAATGAGAACCAGATGATGATTAAACCTATATTTTCTTGATATATCAGCTCCCTATATAACATATTTTCCCTCTTGCACACTCCCTCCCCTGACTCCAAAGCTCCTTGTGTAAATCCAAATGGTTGTCTTGTGACCTGACCTTTATTAAAGGCAATGAACCAGCTTGCATAGACTCAAGGATCTCTTTGATAGCTGTGAATAATTTTGTGTCCTACACTCTCCACCAATAGAATTAGCTAGGGTTCATTGTGTTGAGGATGATGCACTCCTTTCATTGTTTCATTTCCTCCATCATCACTGATATGAATAGGACTGACTGGCTGTATTATGTACACCATTCACATGTTAGCGGTCATGAAAAGGAGACAAATTTTAGAAGCCATAAAGAAGAAATAGGAGATATACAGGGGCTTTTAAATATTACCATGTTGGCCAATAGGGTTTCTAAACACCGTGATGTTTAAAATTCTCAAAGAGATAACCAGTTCCAGATGTGACTCATGTGAATCTAGTATTGGACTAGTCCAAATTAGAAAACTGAGGGGAGAGTCATATTCTAAACAGAGCCCTAACATCTTCGGAAAATCGAATGTGTACCATGAAAACATCAATAGGTTAAGGTAAATGGAGCTATGAACTAGGGGTAAATGGAGCTATGAATGAGGGGTAAATGGAGCTATGAATGAGGCGCAGCGCATTCAATCAAACCTTTCTAGAACCCCCTGTAAAGTTGCAGTCCCTGAACATGCCCCAGTATTGAGGGAGGACCGACGCGCGTTGGCTACATTTTTTGTTCCTGTGTGCTTTCTTGCCGGTTTGCTAGGGTTACTGCAAAACATTTACTTTACAGTGAGTCGATAACTACTTTATTGTTTGAGTCTCTATTTAGCCATGATATAAAACACATTGGTAAACATGGCTGTTTTATTCTAACACGTTTTGGTCAACTAGCTAGTTAAATGCAACGGGTTTGGAAATGTGTGCGCTAGCTAGTACTGTGTAACGTTAGCTAGCACGCCTGTTTACATGTCCACGCTTAGACTGAGCGTCAGTAAACCATAGCTGTCAAGTTATCTACAAAATTGATAGGCTATACGGTTTCGTTCAGTTATGCATGTATCATGTTATAGCTACCTTTTTCTTCAAGCCACAATTCCGCCGTTGGCTGGCTAGCTTAACATTAACTACGTTTTTTTGTCATTTAGCAGACGCTCTTAATCAGAGCAATTTACAGCATAGTGTATACATTTTTCGTAATTCTGTTGCTCTGTTCTAATTTATTTTCAAGGCCTCAGTCGAAAGAAATCAAAATGATTATCCCGGTCCGGTGTTTCACCTGTGGGAAAATCGTTGGTAATAAATGGGAGGCGTACCTTGGCCTCCTTCAAGCTGAATACACTGAAGGGTGAGAGACACATGTTTGTTGTGGTCATGGTTTACATTGTATTTCCCTAAGATTAATCCCTTTCTCGAAATATATTGTGTTAATTTATTTCATTTGATATTTTTAATAGCTACATAGGCTACTCCTGAAACATATCAAACTCTCCTATCTGCTCCCGTTTGGTTGTCAGTGATGCCCTTGATGCTCTTGGTCTGAAGAGGTATTGCTGTCGGAGGATGCTGCTGGCCCATGTAGACCTTATTGAGAAGTTGTTGAATTATGCACCCCTGGAGAAATGATGGATACAACAACCACAAGAATCATCTGGCCTATTTACAGACAAGCCCTGGCTGACAGCCAGTGAGGCAGTGCACCCTGATGGATTGACATCCTCGAGACTATTTTCCCACCTTGTTTGAATTGTACATGTTTTTTTGTTGTTGGCTACAGCCACTTGACATGTAATTTACATTATTGTGTAAATAAACAAGACAGGAGGCGAACCCCTTTAAGCAGCATGGGTCAGGCATTGAAAACTACCTAGTCCTCTTGTGTAGCAATCCCTTTTTGCAATAAACACACTTGTTCCAACTCATTTTAACAGCCTTTTTTAATCAGTTCAAATTTGATACAAAAGAAGGGGGAAGAGGGGGGAAAAAAACACTGCACAATTCAACATACAAAAAAATGTACCTCTGCTTTGTGCATGTCGGTGTGGCAAACAACAAAAGTTGCAGCCACGACCCTGAAACCGTCAATTTATAATCAAAAAATAAAATTACAAAGACAGGAACACTGAGAAAGGGGGTTGGTGATGGCTGAGATCAGACGATTATAAGGTAAAATGCTTGGTGGCTGCTGAGTACCAGGGAAATGTGAACGGGGTACTATGGACATTCATTTTGTCTCACCATCAGTTCATCCATTATCCCAGACTTTTAAGCAGCTTGGTTCAGAAATAAAGTCCTGCCTCCCCTCCTACTCAGCCTGACGGGGACAAAGACCGCCTAGAATGTCCTGGGGGAAAGAAGGACAAAAGTTCTGTCAGGAGTGCGTAAATACAAAGGGTTGACTGAAAAAAACAGGTGCTTGGCAATTAGAGGCGTTTGTGTATTTCAGGGTGTGAGTAAGTGGTGGTAGCCTGTAGATGACAGAATTAGAGGGGAGACGTGTTGGAGATACGACAGGGCCAGAGAGCTTACCTAGCGGTGCCGCTCGCGGTGCTCCCTATGTCTATCTCGTTCCCGAACACGCTCCCGGTCTCTCCCATCTCTCTCCCCACTTAGGGAGCGTTCCCGGTGCCGGCGGGACATTCCTGCAGCCTCCCATTCCTGGCTGTAGGACTCTTCCCTTTCTTCCCTTCCTCTGCCTCTGTCCCGTTCTCTTTCCCTGTCTCGCTCCCTATCTCGGGAACGGTGTTCTCTGTCACGGGAACGGTGTCTTTTCCTACAAAGAGAACAAGTTAAGAGTGAGGCCACATTACAATATCCATTTGTGATGGAAGAACTGTCCATGAGAGGTCCAAACAATTTTTCCAGCACTGACCTGGAGCCATAAGACTTGCTCTCGATGGAGAAGAGGCAGTCTTTCAGAGAGGTGACCAGTGCTCGACAGCGCTCGTCCCCATACACTCTTGACTGCTTGATGACAGCAATGGCAGTCAAAAGCGTCTCAATGGCCAGGGGCATGTCTCCTACATGAGACAAGGTTACAGAGTTTATTACAACGATTTAAGATGACCATGATCTGCATTGTGTACTGCACATGTCAATGTCTTTGGGTCTCTAGTCTAGATTTATCATCATGAATCTGTATTTGAGTGTCTAATGTAGGAATGTTTCAGAGAGAGTCTAACCAGCAGTAGCTCCAGACACAGCCTTGGTGATGGCGCTGCTGGCGATAGCTCTGTTTCTGTTCATCAGCTCATCAAACTCTCCCTCTGGCATTTGGGGTGTGGGCGCTTCACTGTCCCTGCTGCTAGAGAAAGAGACACTCCCTTACTGATCATCATCATGCATACATATCCGTACAACTTGTGATAGACATGTTTACCAATTAATACAAAATAATTCCATAATATAAAGTACAGTGGATGAGCTCACCTGTGCCGGTTGTACTGTGTGTTGTGTTGTTGACTGTAGTTGTCATGTTGTGCTGGAGGAAAGAAGGCGGGGTTGAGATGCAGGGAGGGAGGAGGATGGCTGGGGAGACGTAGAGGTGGTGGAGGGAAAAGGTGTGGCATGGGGGGAGGGGGAATGTGTGGGGGAAGGTGAGGGAAAAGAGGAGGCGGCAGCCTAAAGTATGGGACTGACAGAGGGGGAGGTTTGTTGTGAATGTGTTGGGGGTGGATAGTGTGAGGGACAGTGGAGTGGTTCTGGTTGAGCATAGGAGGGGAGACGGAGGCGTTTTTGTCCCCAGTATCTGACGACTCTTTTGAGTTAGAGCGCTGGGGGACACCTATGGAAAAGGAAGAGGGACAGTTTGATTTTGTTTCTATGCAGCATTGGATATCGCTTACGAGATAGATTTGAGTACCAATTTATTTGCTGTAAGTAGATGTGTGCTTACGTTTATTAGCCTGGGCTTCAAACACGGCAAGATTCTGGCGTGTGGCAAAGCGGCAGTCCACCTTTTCTCCATTAACATGACAATTTGGCAAAGTCTCCAGCAACCTCTGCAATGACTCTTCTGTGGCCACCACTACCTCAGCGTATCTATAGAGATAAAAGACAAATATCAGCTAGTGTACTTTATGTTACCAGCTGGATAGAAAGGCTATTCCAGAGCTTTGAAAGGCCTTCACAACATAATCGACTAGCCATCAGTAACCACCAGAGCAGCCTTGTCCAGTTCTTCAGGGTCTGGAGACAACACTTTGGCTCTGGATCAAGCACAGATAATAAAACGTTGGTAGTCATCTGTAAGATCTGTATTTAGCTTAGCTACTGGAGCATCATATTTATTTGAAGACTAATTTGACTCAATAGGTGTCTCCAGGTCTCCCTAGAACACCATGGCCAGACCCAGTCATGAAATGACAAAACACCCAGTTAATAAACAGTGAAGAAATAGATCACATTAGATTAGAATGATGCCCAGTGGATAGGCCTAACTCTCACCCTCTGGACTGGCCATTAGCTCTGTTCTCAGCAAATTTGATCTCCACAATGTCCTTCACACCCAAGGTGCGAGCCACGTTAATAAGGTCTTTGTCAGAGGTCCACTGAGGAGAGAGGTAAAGGAGTACAAAGGAGAGAAAGAGGGAGAAGATGAGTAAAAATTAAGGATAGGGACAGAAAGGTAATAGGCCTAGGTGGCTGTATCTCATTACAGAACATAGGCTAATAGATTAGCAAACTGGATTGAAGGTAATGGTGATGGTGGGAGACTCACCCAGGAGAAGTTGCCTACATATACAGCCAGTCTCTTGTTCCACACCCCACTGTAAGTGTACAGTATTGCTGGTTTGCTCTCCTCTTTCGTTGGCTGATTCTTGCTGAGAGGGATAGTATCTTCTGAGAATTTCCTTTCCCGGCTCACAGAGCCAGTGAGCACATCATCATAAAGATCACTTGCCTCTGCTGTCATTGCAAAATCTCCATCCTATAGAGAGGACAGAAGATAGACATAATCCCTCAATGCCTAGTTTATCACTCACAATGACCATCCATGAAAAATCTGACAAACTACAAGAGAACAATAACCTCCACATGTGTATTGTTGATATCAAGGATAAGAAATTGAATAGTATGATTTTTGACATTAATTAATGTAAGATGTTGACATGCTGGTCATGCTAAAATCAAACCTCATTCACAAGTTATTTTAGTTCCCACTTCAAGAATCTTCTGCATTCACTTTCAGCTTCTCACAACTACAGCTCTTTTCATAATCTCTCTCGGCCTGTCTCACCTCCCCGTTGTTTTGAATGAACTTCTCGTCGTAGATGTCTATGAGGTCAGTTGTACCACCACCATCGGCCGCTTTAGCCGCCATCCCGAGTCCTGGGTTGGCAGTGCAGCCTCTGGCTACGTTTTCTCTCAGCAATCGACACTTGGCAATAAACGCAAGGAAATAACTAAAGGTGCATATTTTGCACCTTTCCGTGCGTCTATGTTTTATTGATGTAGCTAGTCCAGCTGGCTAACGTTATCCAGTTAGCGTCTCAATATTGTTTAAAAAACTAGCGAGGTGGCGAACGTTAGCGAAATGGCTAGCTAGCATCACCTCGCATTCCCTCCCATTGCAGGGAAGCTGGCGTGGACGGAATACCAAAGGCAAACAAATAAATTACCAACCCGGATTAAAAAGTCAACAAATATTATACTTTCAAAATGTGATATAATTGTTATGGAAGTCTACATGCAAAAACGGATAACATTCAGGTAAACACTCAGCTAGCTTGTTGCTGCTACATCAGAACAGAAGCGGAATCGAGGAGTGCATCTCAAATATCTCCCGTGTAAAACAGGCATGATATTACGAGGTTCCGTAAACAATTATTTAGCTATCAGCTTAATAATATATGTTGTTAATTCGTGAATATATAATGTAAATATGAGACATGTTGATACACGTATTATTGTTTAACATGCATTTCAAGAACCATTTGGAAGAATAATAATTTCCCTTACCAATATGGCGCCTTTTATTTCCCCAAGCTGGAGCGGTCATTTCCTGCTGTGTCCCCCTGTTATTATGTGACTGTCTTTAGCTAGCAGGGACTTGTCAATTTTGGGCCACCGGCTGCTCTCGAGTCAACAAGAACAGTCACATCAGGATTCAGCAGTCACAAATAAGAAGGACACAATGCTGTCTGCTTTCGTTGCTAAAAGAGTGAGTCGTATTTGGAATATAAACGTTAGGCTACACGGACTATTTGAATTAACCTTGTATCCTCATTTACGTTGTATTTTTTAATTTATTTTTTAACCTTTGTACGGTCTCTATTCACACGCACATGGGCCTACATACACCATCATCTGCTCATTCACACATAATATGCACATACATTTATACTGACTCTACACGCACACTCTGCTGCTTTTGATGCCTCGTCAGTTTACCCCTATACATATCTACCTCCATCACTCCGGCTTCTCTGCACATTGTAAATATGGTATTTGAACTGACCCGGTATATAGTTTTTATTATTTTTATTTCACCTTTATTTAACCAGGTAAGCTAGTTGAGAACAGGTTCTCATTTACAACTGCGACCTGGTATAGTATGCTTACTTGCTGTGTTCTTCATATTTCTCGTGTTTTTTCTTCTTCTAGTTTTAGCCTCATTGTTTTTGATTATTGCATTGTTGGGCTTTGAGTTTGCAAGAAAGGTATTCCACTGTACTTGGGCATGTGACATTGAAACTTGTTAGGACAGTCGATTGAATGTAGTAGCTAACGTTAGCTAGCTAGATAACTAATGCCAAGACTGGCGAGCTAGCTGGCTAGAAAAGCTGTCTATTCTGACTGAAGCTAACTAAAGTTAGCCCATAAACCTAGTTGACTACAGAGTTTGAAAGTAATTTTCTGCATCTGATTTAGCCTATGACCCTTCCCAATCTGACTTGTGAGTACCCTACAGGACAGTCATTGTAAGCTGCTTTTCTAGCATTAAAACCATATCCATGTTGTTGTGTACAGTCAGTCCAGTTGTTGGTAAGGATGTTGTTTATCTTGTCCAGCTGGTAAATGGGGTATGCCAGGCGTCATGGAGACCAGCTGTGGCAGAACTAGTAACTACAAGGGGTTACAAAGGAGAGGCACCTGATGACTCTAGGGGTGACCTAATTGAGATCCCCCTGCCCCCATGGACAGAGAAGGATGGCGAGACCATGGACATCAAGAGACGGCGCCTGCTCTTCCAAAGCCGAAAGAGGGGCATGCTGGAGAATTGCATATTGCTCAGGTGAGTGGACCACTGATCATACTATATTGATTTTAGTCTTCTATTTAATCATCAGCAAAGCTCATACTATGATAGAGCCCACGATAGAGATATAAGGAATTTATAAACCATCAGGCAGCATGTGTGGTCAGTGGCAGAGGCATGATTTAATTATAGTGTGCAACTTACAATATGTGTATCTGAGTCTTGGACATATTTCAAAACCATACACTTGCACATACCAATCATTGTCTTTCCCCTTTCAGCCTGTTTGCCAAACAATATCTTAATACAATGACCGAGCACCAGTTAAGACAGTATGACAGACTGATCAATGAGCCTAGCAACGACTGGGACATCTACTACTGGGCAACAGGTGAGGAGAGTGGTTCAGCTTCATATCTTATCAACTGTGATTATCCACTCTGATCTACACCAGGGCAAGCAAAGACATATAATACAGTTAGTTATACTGTTGTTTAGAAATAGTTCTTATTTTCAAGCTGTTCTGCTTGACTTTCTTAGTGTTATGGTGAGCCAATTTGCCCATTCTATATGAAATGTCAGTTGAATTTAACTGAATGTGTGTTGTCTTTCCCTCCTCTCAACAGAGGCCCAGCCTGTACCTGATGTGTACACAGGTGAAATCATGGACCTACTGAAGGAGTTCACTAAGAACAAAGATCAGGAACAGAGGCTGGACGCACCCAACCTGGAATACCTGGACAAGGGGAGCCAGTGAAGCCTGGCTGACACATCCCTCTCAGGGTGTTTTCACATATAGTCTTCTTTAACATAACTGATCTCAGTCCTCTTTAAAGTGAACTCTGGGGTAAAAAAAAGAAGAAGCAAAAGGTCTCAGTTCTCTTTGTATTCACATTGCCCATGCCTTTAAATGAGGACTCAGCTTTTTTGCCAGTTCACTTCACCTATTTTGTTGTCAGAGTCCTCTTTTCATTCACATTGCTATGTTTAGAAAGGAACCAATATCTTTTCCCAACATTCATTCAATGCACTGTGGGTGCAGGACAAGCCATTCAGTCAGAATGTGTTATTGGACAACAAAATATACCATATACCTACTTATATTTAGGAAGCTAAAAGATTACAATTATGTCTCATTTTTAAGTAAATACAATCAGAATATTAACATATATTATTCAGAACATCTGCAGATTAAATAATGCTGTAATAGAGCTGTTGCCGGGGTGCCGAGGATGTGGATTTCAATTAAGGCAGTTTTCCCCCCGCAAATCTGCACATCACCATTTTATCTAATTTGTGGCACCAATGTGAGGGGCAATTGTAGTGAATACGGTGTTGCAGTAGTCTACTGTGTGGTGCGGGAATAATGACAAGCGAAGCTGGGGATCTTTGTGTTCACATTGCCCTAAAAATGGGAACCGAACTCAGTCCACCTCGCTTCGCTTTGGAGTTCATTCTTTGGTGGTCTGAGTTCTTATGGATTGTTCACACCATCACACTGCACAAAAAAATATAGCGGAGAAAAAAGTTGTCTGGAAGGGACCAAGTGTGAAAACACCCTCAGAGAATGCTAATGGTTCTCATCATAATTTACCAGAGAAACCCTCCTAGACAAGGACAATTCCTGCAGAAAGTCATTGCACTACATGCATATTTCTATCACCGGCCTTATTCATAAGACCTTCAACACAGAATGAAAATAATGACTGTAGTACACGGATGTGCGAGGGAACTATACTGGAAAAAAAATATTAACGCAACATGTACAGTGTTGGTTACATGAGCTGAAATAAAAGATCACATAAATGTTCCATATGCACAAAAAGCTTATTTCTCCCAAATGTTGTGCACACGTTTGTTTATTTCCTTATTAGTGAGCAATTCCCCTTTGGCATTTCACCCACCCTGCTCATGTTTGGGTTCTAGTGAATACGACCCAGGTGCTTGGGTGAGTTGCAGTGTCAGTGCATGGACACCAGGGGGAAGCAAAACTACTGTTTCATTCCCTTTATGCACATCACTGCTAATCACAATTCTAAGGTAACATACTGGGAATGCAGATTCTAAAACATGAAGCTCAATACTCACTTAAATGCAGAGATGCAGGCACCAAAACAGTTAATAGTTCAATTATATAAGGTTATTGTGGGTTGCACTGGCAAGCTATGGACAATCATGCTGTCCTTGATGTCTGTAATTAGCTTTCAGCTCAGTAACTCAGGCTAAAATGATTCATAATGTAGATAGATATCTGCATAACATTAATAGGTAAGGCTCCTTTTAATAGGCAAGGCTCTCCTTTCACCACGAATGAGTAAACGTATTCTGCTGTGCATAATGTTTGTGCGAGTGTGTGTGTATGTTTGATCCGGGTATGTGTAATCGGTGTGAAATGGCTAGTTAGCGGGGTGCGCGCGAATAGTGTTTCAATCGGTGACGTCACTCGCTCTGAGACCTTGAAGTTGTTGTTTCCCTTGCTCTACAAGGACTGCAGATTTTGTGGAGCGATAGGTAACGATGCTTCGACGGTAACTATCGACAATGTGTGCGGAGGATCCCTGATTCGAGCCCAGGTAGGGGCGAGGAGAGGGACGAAAGCTATACACTGTTACATGTGATTCGGCTGTGTGTCTGAGTGTCAAATAGTATCAGTTCTTACATTGCAGATTGTATTTTCCCTGAAACACATAAACAGTGTTTCTTTCTCCCTCTCCCCCTGCTACCATGTTGAGAGTGGTAGGAGTTTCTCTGTTATCATGTAATCTCAGTGTAATGTTCTGAGACCAGCAGGGAGGTGCCCTTTGGCCAGGGGGTGTGCAGAGTATTCGAACAGAAATGAGACAAGCCTCCCTCTGCCTGGTTCTACCCTCAAGTCACCAGAACCATTGTGCTGGACACTCAGGGGATTACAGAAGACATTTATTATTTAAAATATTAAGTCCATCACCTGAGAGAACAGTCTCAGCTCACGAGCACAGACACAATTTGCACTTCAGTAGTCTTCAATATTCTGTACCCAGTCTACTTCCTCGCTTGGCAATAAAATAATAAAACCTCTTGGCATGAATCGTAAAGTGGTGATTTGCTCATAATTGATCAAAGATTAAATTGCCACACAAAGTAATTTTACATACAGCTCCTGCATGGACAGGGTGAGGTGGAGATGCTGGGTGTGTGTCTTTAAATAGCACACTGTGATGTCAGCAGAGTCCCCCTCTGTGTCATCTCTGTGACTTTGCAGCCATCTGTCCCACTTCAGAGACATGGACTGGACACATCTTCTTCTGACCTCTGTCTGTCCTTTTTTAAATATATCTGTCTCTGTCAGTGTTCGGCTATTTACCTGACTGACGGTCAGTCTGTCTGTATAACTTTGTGTTCGGCCACTCACCCGGGTGTCATTATTTCCAACACCACTAGTGTCAAAGATGTATTGGCCTGTGCCAAGTTTGTATCTTTATATTTCTTCAACGGATTTCTTTATCATCTTACTTTTTAACTGTTTGTCTTGATTAGGTTTTAATCTGAAAAAATTAGAAACCTGCTGAGAAACAGTTGTCTGATGTGGATGTTCAGAGCGCACATTCTGTAGGAGCGTCTGTAAACTTGTATCTGAACATACTGCATGAAATAAACTTAGATCATGTGGGTGTGACTTTAATCAAACACAAACTCAGTGTGCACTTTCCTTTGCTCACATGGCAATGGTCCCGTTTCCATTTCCTCATTTAGCAATGGTCCCATGTGGCTCAGTTGGTAGAGTATGGTGCTTTCAACAGTAGAGTTTTGGGTTCAATTCCCATGGGGGACCATAACAAAAATGTACTCACTACTGTAAATGCTCTGGATAAGAGTATCTGCTAAATGACTGTAACAATGTAATTTAGCCCTGTTCTCTCACTATTAAATGATTCACCTCACCTGTAAATTCTACACATCAGGCTTTCATGTGCTGCACACTTCATGTTTTTCCATTCCCGTTAAGCTTGTTTGGAGTGTGGATCCGTCTGTCGCCCACAGCCGCCCACTCTCCCCATCTCCAGGCCGACGTGTTCCTGTCTTCTTCTAGCGCTGTGTCTCTGTGTCGTGACAGCTCTCAGTTTTATCCTCCGCTCTGCACTACCGCCAATCTCACATCCCCTCTCCTTCATGCTCAGAGTTAACAGGGTTTCTGTAGTTGACTCAAAAATAACCACATGCCAAAGATCAATAGTTGAAATGAACTATAGAAAATAAAATGTATTAAAAAGAAGCCCAAAGGAGGGTGTAGGGCAGATGTATGTAGGAAGTGGATTTGTAAAAGACTGAAGATCTATTCTGTTCTTGTGTTCTGGTTGTAACTACAGTGTGTGAGCATAAGGAATGAACTGTGTGGGAAGCAATGTGTGTGGGTTGTGGTATGTTTTTTAAACACTTGAGAAAAGGACAAAATAATACAACTGTGTGTAAACCAGCACTTAGAAACCACTTTTATAGCCTGTCAAAAATAGTCAGAACATACTCCTGTATGAGTCCAAACTGAGCTCTAACATGTTGCTACTCATTAGATTACCTACCAACTTCTGAAATGCATAGCTGTGAAAATATCAAAGTAAACTATATCTACAGTAATTAAAGGCATCAAGGCAGCTTGGTTTGACAGAAAACCAGTGTATGTACTGTATATCATTCCTATAAGAACTGAGTTTGATGTTCAAGTTGAAGGCCAGATTTGCAGGTGAGTTTCAGACTTGACTCTTCACAACAGTGTTTTTACTGCAACAGAACTACTGTTTCAACTAGTACTAGCCAGTAGGAACAGTTGGAAACCTTACTAAATTCCTCTGATGGAAATCAAATAGGGAGAGAAAGCCACAAGCCACTATGAAATACCACAGTAAATCAGCTTTAGAAAAACAACAAAAACTATTTTAGAAGTTTCTTCTTTTTATGTACACATTTATATATTTATACACTGTACAGATTAAAAAATAAAATAAAAATGGTTGAAATATAAGATTGTGCACCCCACAGATGTGTGACTAAAGAGAGAACAGAAGAGAGCAAGAAATGGGACAAAGGGATGTCAAGGACATACAGATATCAACATCCCCAATTAACACTGATGAGTTTTTACATACACAATTTTCATTTATCCTTTATACAATTTCACAAAATCCTGGCCTATTTTGGCCAATCCTCCTCGTATCTCCACCAATATCTGTGTAGAGAGCCCTAATCAGACATTTAGGGTGATTTCAATCTGAGTGACCACTGATCAGTTTTCAGATTTATTTAGATCTGTGTTTTGAATTGTTACTGGGCTTTTCTAGAGCCAAGGAAGGACTCTACTAAGAATCCCAGCTCAATGCCTCAGAGGCAAATGGACCATACCGGGCTTCCTATTTTATTTTCAGACAAATAATTCATTTTCACCTGAATCGTGCCATTTTATCTGTTTCCTATTCTGGCTGATCTTTTCAATTTAATGCTGCATCAGATGCATAATGATGTATCGTTTGCGTGTGTGCTCAGTATGAGGCAGGGAGGTGACTGTTCCCAGTTATTTTAGAAACAGGTAGGTGCTCTGCTATGTTCTGCTCTGCCTGGAGAGATGGCAGTGATGCAAATGAGGTGATGATCATTGTCTGTCTCACCTTTTCTCTGTGACACTTGGGGAGTGAGAGCATATGGAGGAGAGAGGGGAGGGGTGTTGTTTAAGAGCACCTTGTGCCAAAAAGCATGTGTGTCACAGTGGGGTTTTGAAGTACGTCAGCACTGACGTATGGAGACCTCGCCTGTCTTAGTCTCTGTGTGTTGGGCCAGACCTAGAGGGGAGGGACGTGTTGAGCCAGACCTGGAGCGGAGGGACGTGTTGGGCCAGACCTAGAGCGGAGGGACAGTGTGTTGGGCCAGACGTAGAGGGGAGGGACAGTGTGTTGGGCCAGACGTAGAGTGGAGGGACAGTGTGTTGGGCCAGACGTAGAGCGGAGGGACAGTGTGTTGGGCCAGACGTAGAGCGGAGGGACAGCGTGTTGGGCCAGACGTAGAGCGGAGGGACAGCGTGTTGGGCCAGTCCTAGAGCGGAGGGACAGCGTGTTGGGCCAGACCTAGAGCGGAGGGACAGCGTGTTGGGCCAGACCTAGAGCGGAGGGACAGCGTGTTGGGCCAGACCTAGAGCGGAGGGACAGCGTGTTGGGCCAGACCTAGAGCGGAGGGACAGCGTGTTGGGCCAGACCTAGAGCGGAGGGACAGCGTGTTGGGCCAGACCTAGAGCGGAGGGACAGTGTGTTGGGCCAGACCTAGAGGGGAGGGACAGTGTGTTGGGCCAGACCTAGAGCGGAGGGACGTGTTGGGCCAGACCTAGAGCGGAGGGACAGTGTGTTGGGCCAGACCTAGAGCGGAGGGACAGTGTGTTGGGCCAGACCGGAGGGACAGAGCAGACCTAGACGTAGAGCGGAGGGACGTGTTGGGCCAGACCTAGAGCGGAGCGAGAGTGTGTTGGGCCAGACCTAGAGCAGAGGGAGGGACAGTGTGTTGGGCCAGACCTAGAGCGGAGGGACGTGTTGGGCCAGACCTAGAGTGGAGGGACAGTGTGTTGGGCCAGACCTAGAGCGGAGGGAGGGAGAGGGACAGTGTGTTGGGCCAGACCTAGAGCAGGAGGGACATGTTGGGCCAGACCTAGAGGGGAGAGACAGCGTGTTGGGCCAGACCTAGAGCGGAGGGAGAGACAGCGTGTTGGGCCAGACCTAGAGCGGAGGGACAGTGTGTTGGGGGAGAGACAGCGTGTTGGGTCAGACCTAGAGCGGAGGGACGTGTTGGGCCAGACCTAGAGCGGAGGGACAGTGTGTTGGGCCAGACCTAGAGCGGAGGGACAGCGTGTTGGGCCAGACCTAGAGTGGAGGGACAGTGTGTTGGGCCAGACCTAGAGCGGAGGGACAGCGTGCTGGGCCAGACCTAGAGCCGAGGGACAGTGTGTTGGGCCAGTCCTAGAGCGGAGGGACAGCGTGTTGGGCCAGTCCTAGAGTGGAGGGACAGCATGTTGGGCCAGACCTAGAGCAGAGGGACATGTTGGGCCAGACCTAGAGCGGAGGGACAGCGTGCTGGGCCAGACCTAGAGCGGAGGGAGAGCCTAGAGGGACAGTGTGTTGGGCCAGTCCTAGAGCGGAGGGACAGCGTGTTGGGCCAGGCCAGTCCTGGGCCAGACCTAGAGCGGAGGGACAGCGTGCCAGCTGGGCCAGACCTAGAGCAGAGGGACATGTTGGGCCAGACCTAGAGCGGAGGGAGAGTGTGTTGGGCCAGACCTAGAGTGTGTTGGGGGGAGGGAGACAGCGTGTTGGGTCAGACCTAGAGCGGAGGGACGTGTTGGGCCAGACCTAGAGCGGAGGGACAGTGTGTTGGGCCAGACCTAGAGTGGAGGGACAGTGTGTTGGGCCAGACCTAGAGCAGAGGGACAACGTGTTGGGCCAGACCTAGAGCGGAGGGACAGCGTTTTGGTACAGACCTAGAGCGGAGGGACAGCGTGTTGGGCCAGACCTAGAGCGGAGGGACAGCGTGTTGGGCCAGTCCTAGAGCGGAGGGACAGCGTGCTGGGCCAGACCTAGAGCAGAGGGACATGTTGGGCCAGACCTAGAGCGGAGGGAGAGTGTGTTGGGCCAGACCTAGAGCGGAGGGACATGTTGGGCCAGACCTAGAGCGGAGGGACAGTGTGTTGTGCCAGACCTAGAGGGGAGAGACAGCGTGTTGGGCCAGACCTAGAGCGGAGGGACGTGTTGGGCCAGACCTAGAGCGGAGGGACAGTGTGTTGGGCCAGACGAGAGTGGAGGGACAGTGTGTTGGGCCAGACCTAGAGAGTGGAGGGACAGCGTTTTGGGCCAGACCTAGAGCGGAGGGACAGCGTGTTGGGCCAGACCTAGAGCGGAGGGACAGCGTTTTGGTACAGACCTAGAGCGGAGGGACAGCGTGTTGGGCCAGACCTAGAGCAGAGGGACAGTGTGTTGGGCCAGACGGAGGGTAGAGTGGAGGGGGACAGCGTGTTGACAGCGTGTTGGGCCAGACCTAGAGCGGAGGGACAGAGCGGAGGGACAGCGTGTTGGGCCAGACCTAGAGCGGAGGGACAGCGGAGGGACAGCGTGTTGGGCCAGACCTAGAGCGGAGGGACAGCGTGTTGGGCCAGACCTAGAGCGGAGGGACAGCGTGTTGGGCCAGACCTAGAGCGGAGGGACAGCGTGTTGGGCCAGACCTAGAGCGGAGGGACAGTGTGTTGGGCCAGACCTAGAGCGGAGGGACAGTGTGTTGGGCCAGACCTAGAGCGGAGGGACAGTGTGTTGGGCCAGACCTAGAGCGGAGGGACAGTGTGTTGGGCCAGACCTAGAGCGGAGGGAGGGAGTGTGTTGGGCCAGACCTAGAGCAGAGGGGAGTGTGTTGGGCCAGACCTAGAGCGGAGGGACAGCGTGCTGGGCCAGACCTAGAGAGGGACAGTGTGTTGGGCCAGTCCTAGAGCGGAGGGAGCGTGTTGGGCCAGTCCTAGAGTGGAGGTGTTGGGCCAGACCTAGAGCGGAGGGAGAGTGTGTTGGGCCAGACCTAGAGCGGAGGGACATGTTGGGCCAGACCTAGAGCGGAGGTACAGTGTGTTGTGCCAGACCTAGAGGGGAGAGACAGCGTGTTGGGCCAGACCTAGAGCGGAGGGAGAGACAGCGTGTTGGGTCAGACCTAGAGCGGAGGGATGTGTTGGGCCAGACCTAGAGCGGAGGGACAGTGTGTTGGGCCAGACGTAGAGGAGTGGAGGGACAGTGTGTTGGGCCAGACCTAGAGGGGAGGGACAGTGTGTTGGGCCAGACCTAGAGCGGAGGGACAGCGTGCTGGGCCAGATCTAGAGCAGAGGGACAGTGTGTTGGGCCAGTCCTAGAGCGGAGGGACAGTGTGTTGGGCCAGACCTAGAGCGGAGGGACAGTGTGTTGGGCCAGACCTAGAGCGGAGGGACAGCGTGTTGGGCCAGACCTAGAGCGGAGGGACAGCGTGTTGGGCCAGACCTAGAGTGGAGGGACAGTGTGTTGGGCCAGACCTAGGGAGTGTTGGGAGGGACAGCGTGTTAGGGCCACTCCTAGAGCGGAGGGACAGCGTGTTGGGCCAGACCTAGAGTGGAGGGACAGTGTGTTGGGCCAGACCTAGAGGGGAGGGACAGCGTGTTGGGCCAGACCTAGAGCGGAGGGACAGTGTGTTGGGCCAGACCTAGAGCGGAGGGACAGTGTGTTGGGCCAGACCTAGAGCGGAGGGACAGTGTGTTGGGCCAGACCTAGAGCGGAGGGACAGTTGGGTCAGTGTTGGGCCAGACCTAGAGCGGAGAGCGGAGGGACAGCGTGTTGGGCCAGGACCTAGAGCGGAGGGACAGCGTGTTGGGCCAGACCTAGAGCGGAGGGACAGCGTGTTGGGCCAGTCCTAGAGCGGAGGGACAGTGTGTTGGGCCAGTGGAGGGACAGTATGTTGGGCCAGTCCTAGAGCGGAGGGACAGCGTGCTGGGCCAGACCTAGAGCAGAGGGACAGCGTGTTGGGCCAGTCCTTGGGCCAGCGGAGGGACAGCGTGGGCCAGTTGGGCCAGACCTAGAGCGGAGGGACAGCATGCTGGGCCAGACCTAGAGCGGAGGGACAGCGTGTTGGGCCAGACCTAGAGCGTGTTGGGCCAGACCTAGAGCGGAGGGACAGTGTGTTGGGCCAGTCCTAGAGCGGAGGGACAGCGTGTTGTGGTTCTGTAAGCCACCTATTAAATGATAAACCAGAACACAAGGCCCCTGATGCACACAGGCCTGAGTGAACAGTCCCTCTGCCCAACAGAAGAGGGCTAGAATAGAATATGCTGTATGTGGTATTGTCAGATGTAATGAGCTCCCCGCTCCCTTGTCTTTCCTTCTCTCCTCACTCAAGACTCTCGAATGTCTATGGCCCCCTCCCCAACCAACCCATAAAACCCCAACAAATAGAAAGTAGACACATGCCCTTTGTCACGTTCCAACATCCCAGTAATCATTAGCGTCTTCTTCTTAGCGATCAGCGACAACATAAATAATTAACTGAACTTCTAAATGACTTTATACAGAATAAAAACAGCCAAAAAAACAGATTCGATATTAAGAAAATAAAAATGGCAACACCGAGCACACATACATACACCGTAAATACAAACACACAAACTAACAGTCAGATGTTGACACACTCATACACACATTGCAAACACACACACACACACATTCAGTAGACACAAATAAACAGTCAAATGTAAACAGAAAATAGGTTTAGTTGATATTATTACTCTTGTAGCTATCCTTCAGCCCATTGTGTGATGAGAGAGAGACTTAAGCTTGGAACAGGTCACACCAGGATGACATCAGGAGCAGTACAGAGGGGGTCTGGCCAGTAATGGAACAGTCTGGTCCTGAAGCCCCACTACCACCCTAACTATCTAACATCAGGAGCAGAACAGAGCAGAGGGGGTCTGGCCAGTAATGTAACAGCCTGGTCCTGAAGACCCACGAACACCCTAACATCAGGAATAGGACAGAGCAGAGGGGGTTTGGTCTGTAATGGAATAGCCCTGGTCCTGAAGACCCACGAACACCCTAACTATCTAACATCAGGAGCAGGACAGAGCAGAGGGGGTTTGGTCTGTAATGAAACAGCCCTGGTCCTGAAGACCCACGAACACCCTAACTATCTAACATCTGGAGCAGGACAGAGCAGAGGGGTCTGGCCAGTAATGGAACAGCCGTGGTCCTGAAGACCCACTAACACCCTAACTATCTAACATCAGGAGCAGGACAGAGCAGAGGGGGTCTGACCTGTAATGGAACAGCCATGGTCCTGAAGACCCACTAACACCCTAACTATCTAACATCAGGAGCAGGACAGAGCAGAGGGGTCTGGCCAGTAATGGAACAGCCATGGTCCTGAAGACCCACTAACACCCTAACTATCTAACATCAGGAGCAGGACAGAGCAGAGGGGTCTGGCCAGTAATGGAACAGCCATGGTCCTGAAGACCCACTAACACCCTAACTATCTAACATCAGGAGCAGGACAGAGCAGAGGGGTTTGGCCAGTAGTGGAACAGCCGTGGTCCTGAAGACCTACTAACACCCTAACTATCTAACATCAGGAGCAGGACAGAGCAGAGGGGGTTTGGCCAGTAGTGGAACAGCCGTGGTCCTGAAGACCTACTAACACCCTAACTATCTAACATCAGGAGCAGGACAGAGCAGAGGGGTTTGTTTATTTATTGTTATCTGCAGTGGATGATGCAATTGAGAGAAAGCAGCTCAGATGAAGACTGGTGGTTCATGTCAAGTTCCTCCTCTGCTTACCGTTCCACACCAGGTAGCAGGCACTACCCCACAGACTGTACCCCTCTCTCTCTGTCACTGCTTAGCTGCTGTGACCTCTCCAAGTCTTCAAACATATCCAGTAGAATACTGATGATTATTATTGTCATCATTATTATCAGTAATATTGTTGTTATTCATTTGATAGCAGTGCAAGCCCAATACTTTCACACACTTGCACTCGCAATCACGCTCTAACTTTCACTGACGCACACGCACACACCACGCACGCACACGCACACACACACACACACACACACACACACACACACACACACACACACACACACACACACAGAGAGAGAATTCGACAGAATAATAGCTGTCTTTTTGCTTCTATTTACTGTCTCTGGAAGAACATTTTGATTGGTCTCTTTAGGCTTTTTAAAAACAAAACACAACATTGATGACTTTACTCTTTTTCTGTCATTATTCTTTTTTTTTTCTCTCCGGAAAATAGGAACGTCTTTTTACATTTCCCCCATGGACCAGTGTAAATGATCAGTCATTTTCTCCTTTTTTCATCTAGAACTTCATTTGGAGTTACAGCACATCACCCACAGCACGCACAGACAACAAGGGGGTCCAGCCAGGGAAGAATCACTACAGTGGTGGGAGAGAAAGAGATCAGAGATGATGAACGGGGTGGAGTGACAGTGTCACGTCTAATTCCATTATCATCCAGACAGTCCATCCCTCTTCTATTCCATTGGTTTGCCTCTCTCTCTCTATCGATCATTCCTGGGGCTCACCCTAGGGCTGGCAGAGTGTGCTGCTCCAGAGTAAAACAGAGTAAAGGTGGACCAAGGAGAAAAAACAACGGTTGAGAGAAAACTTAAAAGCAACAAGACTCAGAAAGGACCCGGCTTAACAGAGTGGAGTAGAGGAAGGAGAAGTTCATTAGGGATCTGAGAGAGGACAGGCAGGAGGAGAGGGTGGATGCGTAGGGTGGATGCGTTGGATGGCTATTTGTACCCATGTTCTGCAGCGAGTCAGCCTTGTGCATAACGATAGGGTGGGAGGGCAGGGCAGGGGGCTGGGATGGTCTGGGTGGATGTGACTGGACCTACAGTATCAGGCCTTGAGGGCATGCCACTGCTGCACGGCATTACGAGGTTTACCCATCATGTCCTTCCAGTGCTTCACCTCCGCCGGACCACTCTTCCACGAGAGATAGATCTGAGAGAGAGAGCAAGAGGGAGGGTGGGAAGAAAGAGAGGAAGAGAAGGGGAGGAAGGGAGGAGGAGAGAGAGATGGAGTGAAAGAGAGCGAGGGGGGTGAGATGGATAAGCAGGATATCTGACGTCACAGAGATCTATATTACTCATACTCAAACAGAGAGAGGTAAACTAAACTCTCTGAAGTCTGGAGTGTCCCTGCTGTTACCATAAAGCTTGCCAATCACCCTAATCTGAACTTAATTCATATCGGGAGCTGAGGAGAGTCATTAAGATGAAACAGCTGTTTTACTCTCAGCAATTTTCAGAGCAGGGGAAACAGGGGGAACGATTTGTGTGAGAATGAGACTTATGTTTAGACAGAGAGATGGAGGCTCCCAAGCAAGCCACAGCTGTGTTTTACTGCTGGTGATTAGACTATGGGTGAAAGGGCCAGCGCCTGTGATGAGGCGTGTTTGGTTTACTGAGGGGTCACTGTCAGACACTGGATCCATAGTAAGGAAGCCTGTATGAGGGTTACAGTGTGTCAGAAAATCAATGGGATAGTGCCTCTGTGTGCCACAAACAAACCACACAATCAATGGATATCAATCTCAATGTGTCAGTATGTAAGAGCAATCTTGAGACAGTGACTGTTAATGTGTCTTTGTGTTAGTGTGTGTGAGAGCATGATCATTGTGTGTGAGTGAGTGTGTGTGTGTGTGTACGTATTTGTGCATGTGTGTGTGTGTGTCTCAGTATGTGCCAGCAGGGGTCAGTGTGGACTGGTGATGTACGTGGCTGGTGGTCTGGGCGTTACGAGGAGGCGGTACCTTGCCGATGACGTCGTTGCGACTGAGCTTGTCCTTGTCCATGACGGTGATGATGATGGTGGTCTCTCGGAGCACGTGGGCGGGGACGTCGAAGGGGAAGGACTCGTTGAACACGGGGTTCAGACAGCACTTCATTGTCACCGTCTTCTTCTTCTCCACACGCTTGTCCTTGTGCATCAGCCACAGCTTCACATAGGGATCTGACGGGGGAGACACATCACTTAAACACAGAGGTTACATCATTTAAACACAGAGGTTGCATCCCAAATGGCACCCTAATCCGAATGCAGTACACTTATTTTGACCAGGGCTCATAGAAAGTAGTGCACTATTTAGGGAATAGGGTGCCATTTGGGATGCCGATGAATGGAGAGATACTGAAACCACATTGACACATGTTAAGGTAGACAGACTGTAGCACAGGAAACAGGTGATGACAGAGTATTGTATGTACTGTACCGGAGGTGCCTCCAATGTCCATGGCTTTGAGGTTGCGGGCTTTGATGATGGTCACAGTGATGGTGTTGGCTTGAGGGTTGTAGCATAGTGACACCAGCAGGTCTCCTCGACTCCCCTGAGAAACACAATGACATCACCACTCACCAACCCTCTCACTCCCTCCATCCCCTCTACCCCCTTCTGTCTCCCAGTCATCCCTCCTTCTCCTTTTTCCCTCTCTCCACCCCTCCCCTCATCTCCCCTCCTCCCCTGTCCCTCTGCAACTGTCCTAGTCTGTGTGTGTACATTACTCACGCTTCCGTCGCTGCAGGGCTTCAGCTCCTTCCAGTAGGTTTGCTGGTTGCCCAGGTCCACCTTGTTAAGGGGAATGGACACCTCCCCGATGGGGTCGTTCCTGCTGAAACGATCGTAATCCAGCACCTGCATATAGAGGGTCCTCTGGATCACCTTCTCATAGGGGAACCCTGAGGGGAACAGACAGATACATAAACAGACAGATAAGAGGCTGATATGTGCTGGACAGAGATTTAAGGAGTACTCTTTCAGACTTTATACAGGATAACCAATAGCCATAAAGTCTAGTTATGTGTATAGACGTGTTTTTTATAATGTGCAGTAGCTTTTAAAAAAATGTTTATTTAACCTTTATTTAACTTGGCACGTCAGTTTTTTAATTTACAATGACGGTCTACCAGGGAACAGTGGGTTAACTGCCTTGTTCCGGGGCAGAACAACAGGTTTTTACCTTGTCAGCTCAGGGATTCAATCCAGCAACCTTTTGGTTAGTGGCCCAACACTCTAACCACTAGGCTACCTGCCACCCCGCTAGAGTATCTGTGTGTCCCAAATGGCACCCTATTCCATATGTAGTGCACTACTTTTGAACAGGACCCATAGGGCTTTGGACAAAAGTAGTGCACTATATATGGAATAGGGCGCCATTAGGTATGCAGCCTCTGTGTGCAGGGTGATTTCACAGTCTGACCTTCAAACAGGAAGGTCTCGTTCCAGCGAGGGTTGAGGTTCTTCCTCTTGACCTTGGTCTCCAGCTTGTGCTTCTTGTCAGGCAGCAGGTAGAGTTTGACGAAGGGGTCTGAGGTGCCAGAGAAGTCCTTGGCGGGGAGCTCCTGGCCCGTGAGGATCTTGACTGTCAGGGTGGAGTCCTGGAAGCTGTAACCCACACTGAACTGAATCCGGCCCAGCTTCTCAACCACAGGCCCGTCTGTGTCCTCTTCTGAGCCTGGAGAGAGCTGGGAGAGAACAGCAGCAGAGAACTCTAATATTTATCCAGTCTATACGATGGTAGAATTGCAATTGCATACTCCTTGTGTCCTCTCTCCTCGACTCCTACTCAAAACACATTGGAGAAGGTCAGAAGGGATGGACCTCTGGCACTCTCATCCAATGGGTTTTGAGAAGGAGGCAAGGAGAAAGAGAGAGGATGCGAGGACTATGCAATTGAGATTCTCCCTATGTACACTCAACAACCCTCATCCCACTAGCCCCACCCTTTCCCAGCATGGAACACACAGATCAAACACTCAGGGACATGGACACCCAAGGTGAACAAGGAGCTTTGTTTCTCATCCACAAGGGGGCAGTCAAACAGCACTGGAACTCACGTGCAATGCCGCCATCATGCTAGCCTAACGTTCAGATAATGTTATGTCATATGTCTGGGCTTTACTAAGCGATAAGGGAGGGAGCAATGGGGGAGAAGGTATATCAGGAGATGAGAGGCAGGAGATATTCTGTGAGTAGAGAGACCCCCTGCCTAACTGGAGCTGGGCCCCGAGGGAGGGAAGGAAATGCAGTTAAAAGGCTGCTATCTGATAGAGAGGGACCAAAGGCTTGGCCCAAGGTGCAGTTCCTGGAATTTAATCTCACATTCTGTATTCTCTCCCACACATCTCGCTGTTGCTCTACCTCTCCGTTCTAAATCTGATCATCTCTCCTCCTTCACTCTCTTGGTGTCTGATGTCTGTCTGTCTTTCAAACACACACATGCACACACAGACATACACACATGGACGCATGAATGCACACACAGGCTTTCAGACAGCTCTCTCCTGAAATCTGTCCCACCTACAGTTGTCAACAATTTTTCAGGGTCAATCTGTTTTTTCATAATTTTTATTTATACTTGTTGCCCAATCGCTTCGCCTGAAACCCACATAACCCACATAGATACAGAACCTCCACAAAATACAGCCACATACTGAGCCCACCTACACCATACACATCTCTCCACCTCCAGACCATGTGAGTGTCAGAACACTAGGTTAATCATATTATTAACATAATATGACAGACTGACGTAGCTGGCCAGTTTACACAAGATTTGATTCTGGGTACCGGGATTATTCACCTTTGTAAACGCACATAAAACTCCTAAACACCTGCATAGGTAGTATCACAATGACCCCCCTGGGGAAAAAAAATGTACCTCAGTGATTAATTTTTTAAATTTATAGTTATTAACTAGGCCTAGTGAAAGTCTTCGACCCACATAGTGAAGTGAGAGACCAGAGATGGAAAGAGACCGTGGCCAACTGCAGGTCTGATCCAACTGACAGGCCCTGTTGGCTCCCCCTCAAAGTGAAAGTATCATCATTAAGCATCATCGGGACCTCCATAACGCAGACGTGCAACCCACATAATAACACAGGTCCCATCCCCCACCCGCGCCCTGTCCACCCAGCACTCACAGCACTGTGTTCGCAGCGTAATTACCAGCTTTTGCTGAATAAAGCATATTCTACTGAGTTTCTCCTTTGTGATAGTCAAGCTGGGTTGGGAAATGTCATGTAATTAGCACGTTTTGTCATTTAAGACATCTTGCAAATCTAAATGCTGCTACAAGTGGGTGGCGGTGGGCAAACCCAGACATGTAGAGAGGAGTACAGATGAACAATCATTAACACAGACAGACAGGAAGAGAGCGGATTTCCTTACCATGTGAATGTCGCTGGTGGTGACAGAGTTGGCCAGGTCTGTGATGGAGGAGTTCCCGAGGCGGCCTGCCTCATCTGGGGTCTGGGTTCCAGGTTTACACAGGCTCCTGCTGGGGGGGGCAGAGACACAGTCAGGACGGACACTGAGAGAGAGGCCAATGGAGCACTAGGAGAATCCTGCTTCTGAAGGCAAAGAGCCAGCCTCAGCTCTGTGATGGCTTCCCACCACAGGTGAGGCTGCAAGGTCTTGTGTAAGGGCTAGACTATCCAGAGTCCAGATCTGAATGTGACTAATAATGTCCCCAGACTTGGGAGTAACAAGGGAATTTTAGTGACTTACACTCACACACACACACACACACACACACACACACACACCTTCACACACATACATGCACACTTAGTTCCAAACCTTAGTCACTACAAGTATGTAACAGTGTGATATTTGCAAAACAGACACAAAAATCAACACAATTAATGAACAAAAGAGTAAAAGAGGAAGGACAGGGAGGGGGAGGACTGGGTGTTGGAGACAAAGTGTTCCTAGCCAATATGTTGTAACAGTCTGGTGAGCAGAAGACATGCTGAGCTATAGCAGGTGACACAAGTCAAGACACATAGACAGACAACACTAATTACAGGTTACACACTGGAAAATGACAAGAGGAAGAGAGAGGAAAAACAGAGTGCAGGTGCACTGTAGAAATGGAGGGAGAGGAAGTGGGATTAGGAATGGGTGCTGTGGGAAAGATGAGTGCAGAAGAAGAAGTAGATTTGAAGATTTATCTCTGCAGAGAAAAGGGATTTGTCTTTGTTAAGACTAGGAGGATTAACAGAATGAACAAAGTGAGGTTATTGACTCAAATGAACGTGAGACAGAGACAGACACCACAACATAGTTCAGTTGAAGCTGGAAGAGAAATAGAGAAGATGAGAGAGGATAAGAGGCTGGGAGAAAAAAACAAAGACTTACTTTTAGTAAGAGAGCACAATAAGGACTAAAGAATAGAGACAAGAAACGGACTAGATATGGGCATGCAAAATAAGAGGTCGAGTCAGAGAAGGAGGGGGATGGCTGGAGGCAGTACATCAGAAAGGCTGACAGGAAAAAGAAGTAGGCGAGCGAGAGAAAAAGAGAAAAGGAGGGATAAGATGTGATGTGGGAGGGTATAAACATAACACACACACACAACATGTTACCCGCCAAATAGATACAAGGAACTAATCGTTTGGCTGAGTGAGGTTAATCCCAATCCAGAGGGATGTTAGATGATGCATGTGGGCATGTTAGCCATATGGGTTATCAAGGAGGAGGGAGGATGGTAATTGTGGTTCCCGAAGAATCTGTAATTCTGTGGTTGAGGCTACAGATGTCTGTGTTCCTGGTCGTTTGAGGGGTCAGTCACTGTTGTAGGACCGCAGACATGTCTCTGTCTGGTCGGGCTCTCTCTGTGTGAAGAGTCAGTCCACAAATGCAAATCCAGTATCTGTGGTTGGGTTGGGCTGCCTAACACAAGAGAGAGACTGTAACTCTAGTGCACTGTGTCCTTCCATGAACACTGGCTGGCTGGCTGGATTTCACTTATATACAGTACAAGAGAGGCATGCAGAGTTTCACTGTGCCATTATACTACAGTTTAGCAAAGCACAAGCAATGGCATGCACATACAAAACAATCTCTCAGCTAGTATTTGCTGCCTGCATCTCAGAACATAGGGAGGACTACGCCCCATATCATGTCTGTCTGTCTGTCCAGTGATCTATTTGTTTTCTCTATAAGGCACTAATAGAAAGGAAGGGGAATGACTGAAGGAGTGGGGGTAAGTGGTGTAGGTAGAGTTGCAAAATTCTGGTAACTTTTTTAGGTTTTCTAGAAATCCCAGTTGGAAGATTCCTGTAATAAAGAGGGAGTAAGCAGGGAATCTGGTCTCCTTTAACCAGGATATCTGGAAAAGTTACCAGAATGTTGCAACTCTACCTACACCACTTACCCCCATTCCTTTAGTCATTCCCCTTCCTGTCTAACATCCATTTAGTGCCTTATAGAGCAAACAAATGGATCACTGCACCCTCTGTGTAGGTGATCAGTGAAGTTGAATGAGCAACAAATAAGTAACAGAGTTTCTTTCAGACAGACAAAGAGACAGAATGAGACAGACACGGGTTGACACCCAGTCACAGACAGGGACACAGGCAGATAATGGAGCACGTATAGAGTAAGAAGTGCGGCATCAGACAGAGAAAGACAATGAATGTAGACAGACATACAGACAGACAGGTAAGTGTAAGCAAAACAGGT
The DNA here is from genome assembly GCF_018296145.1 of Oncorhynchus tshawytscha. NCBI lineage: Eukaryota > Metazoa > Chordata > Actinopteri > Salmoniformes > Salmonidae > Oncorhynchus > Oncorhynchus tshawytscha. The sequence continues at coordinate 68,613,800 of NC_056440.1, read as the reverse complement.
CATGTGGATGAGACTGGTTCAAGGGGGGTCTCTTGATTGGCATAGCTGTGATTGGAGGGGAAAGCTGTCAGGAGGATTCACACTGTAGACTGCAGGGGAGGGGGTTGAATGAGGGGAGACATAAGATTATGGAATGGGGAGAGGTCAAAGTGCCAAACATCTCAACAACTGATACACCTTGCTTCGTCTTCCGTTTATCTTATCTTTACTGAATCACGCCAATTTTTCTCATATCCAACATTTCCTGCTGTCCTTCCTCTTTACGCCCTCAGTCCTAATCTATCTTCTCCATTTCTCTTTCCTTTCTTAGTCTATGATCTCCCTGTATGCTGATTCATTAAAGGTTGGATCTAACCCAAAGCCTGCTGTCGATGTCTAGAGTCGTGTCCCACCCACAGGGAATGACTGTCTCAGTCTGATTCAATCAACTTCCTACCATCAAAACAATTGACTCCAAACAGGCTAACAAGAGGGACTCCATACAAAGCACTCTAACTAGATAGAGTTAAGTAAGGTCATCTTCTCTCTTCTTCCATATTTACTGTTAAGGCTAACTGATGAGGCTAACGTGGGGCTAACGTGATGCTAACATGAGGCATGGTTGTGTGTGGGCACAGTGAGGGTCATGTCAGTCAGCTTGCAGTGGCTTGCAGCTGCCAGAGGTGGCTGATGGAGCCTGGACCAAACCCTGCTGCTTCCCTTCCCAGATCACCAGCTAAAGAATATGGGCTGCTCTGTTGGCACGGCAACGGCTGGAGAGACAGCAAGCACCTGGGATGGAGGGAGTGAAAGGAGGGTAGGCGTGCAGCGTGGGGGCTTGGCTAGGGGTCGCAGAGGGCAGCAAACAGGCAGACACATCAACAGCAAGACACAACGGGATTGGAGGACATATGACAGGTGCAGGTGAGTGCCTCTGGGAAAAACACACACACTCACACACGCAACACACACACACACACACACACACACACACACACACACACACACACACACACACACACACACACACACACACACACACATACAAACTAGCAGGGGCACGTGGAGGCAGGCGAGGCCTCTACTTCTCACCATGACCTGTGATAATATCCTTATGGAGTGTTACCTGTGCCCAGAGCCTGAGACCAAAGGGAAAAGGGAAGAGGTGGGGACACTCCGCTGCAAGGCTGAAGAAAACCCTCTCCTGCCCGCACGCTCCCAGTACCCTCCCCTACCCACCTCCCCCATGATTCACTTAATGACCAATACAAGAGACAAAGACACACACAAACAGACAGACAGACACATACACACAGCCCTGGATCCACTGCCCTACGCTAAAACCTGAGTCAGCCTGGCATCATACTCTAGTGTCAATAGAGAAAAGAATAATAACAATAATAATAACAAATATAACCACATAGTAAGCCTATAACGATACTGTTACACCCAAAACACCTCCTCATTTCTAATGACCTTTTAGGATGGAAACAAAATACAAGAAAGGATAATAGTTTGTTAAAATCATCTGCTCTAATCACAAATCATAGGAGAGCTCTGATGGGCTCTGAGGTCTGATGGGAAGCCAGTGAAATATGAGCTAATGTACAGTAATGACTAGTCCATTGATATGAGCTAATGTACAGTAATGTCTAGACCATTGATATGAGCTAATGTACAGTAATGACAAGACCATTGATATGAGCTAATGTACAGTAATGACTAGACCATTGATATGAGCTAATGTACAGTAATGACTAGACCACTGATATGAGCTAATGTACAGTAATGTCTAGACCATTGATATGAGCTACTGTAAAGTAAAGACTAGTCCATTGATATGAGCTAATGTACAGTAATGACTAGACCATTGATATGAGCTAATGTACAGTAATGACTAGACCATTGATATGAGCTACTGTAAAGTAAAGACTAGTCCATTGATATGAGCTACTGTAAAGTAAAAACTAGTCCATTGATATGAGCTACTGTAAAGTAAAAACTAGTCCATTGATATGAGCTACTGTAAAGTAAAGACTAGTCCATTGATATGAGGGAAATTGCGGTCTCTGGAGAACTACGCGCATACACACACACACACAAAGGATATACAGATCTATAGTATGTTCACATAAACACACAAACTACTGACAATGAGACTCTTAGTTATAATATTTTTTTTGTAAAGTAAATACTAGTCCATTGATATGAGCTACTGTAAAGTAAAGACTAGTCCATTGATATGAGCTACTGTAAAGTAAAGACTAGTTCATTGATATGAGCTAATGTACAGTAATGACTAGACCATTGATATGAGCTAATGTACAGTAATGACTAGACCATTGATATGAGCTACTGTACAGTAATGACTAGTCCATTGATATGAGCTAATGTACGGTAATGACTAGACCATTGATATGAGCTAATGTACAGTAATGACTAGTCCATTGATATGAGCTACTGTAAAGTAAAGACTAGTCCATTGATATGAGCTACTGTAAAGTAAAGACTAGTCCATTGATATGAGCTACTGTAAAGTAAAGACTAGTCCATTGATATGAGCTACTGTAAAGTAAAGACTAGTCCATTGATATGAGTTACTGTAAAGTAAAGACTAGTCCATTGATATGAGCTACTGTAAAGTAAAGACTAGTTCATTGATATGAGCTACTGTAAAGTAAAGACTAGTCCATTGATATGAGCTAATGTACAGTAAAGACTAGTCCATTGATATGAGCTAATGTACAGTAAAGACTAGTCCATTGATATGAGCTAATGTAAAGTAAAGACTAGTCCATTGATATGAGCTACTGTAAAGTAAAGACTAGTCCATTGATATGAGCTAATGTAAAGTAAAGACTAATCCATTGATATGAGCTAATGTAAAGACTAGTCCATTGATATGAGCTACTGTAAAGTAAAGACTAGTCCATTGATATGAGCTAATGTAAAGTAAAGACTAGTCCATTGTGCTCTTTCCTTCACAAATTCAATGGTTATATAATTCATACTTTAGGGGTTCGAGTAACCATGGTTACCAAACTGTACGCTCCCACCGGAGGTTGTATGGTATCGTAATTATATTTTCTAGTGGTATGGCTGGGTAACCATAATCTCCCATAAGGAGGTAATAGAATCCAAGGCAATCTAAACCTCCTATGGAGCAGGGGCAGGGACAGCAGGCCATAATGTCATCAGGCCCCTTGACCTGTCATGCCTACTCATCCTCTCTCCATACCCAAATACCGCCGTGCCCTTAGGGGGGGGGTGGGGGGTGAGGATGCCATGGAGCAAACAGCTGATTCACTGGAGAAGTCTATAGGAAAACTGTAGAATCACCCCCAGCTGTAGAACATGAACCTTCTCCTGTTCTAACTCCTCTGCCCAATCCCCTCGCAACATCTCAGACTGTTATAGAACAATGACTCTCCCCCAAGAGATACTGTACATGTTGGTATTACTATTCCAAATGTTTGTGTGGTCTTAATACAGCAATGACAAATGATATGCACCGTCACACACATGACATCACACGACAAATACCCAAACACAAATACACACTCAATACTTCAGATAAAATACATCCCCTGAGGATCGATGCTATGATCCCTAGACAGATCCTGACACCCGAACCCTGATCATATGACCTTAACCCCAGGTCAGAGAGCCTAACCTATCCTCCCATTAATTAGACCAAGCAGCAGGTCCCATCCCAGGGGACAGAGAGGTGACTTTATCTCACTTGCTCAGGGACATCATGACAAGCTGAGAAAGAGATGTAGAGAAAATACATAAATAACTCCTGCGCACACAATTCCTCTGTGCATACTTACTGTCAACGTTTTGGTGTACATCCTTTTCCAACCTTCTTCAACGTCTTGAAAAAGGATGTGTACCAAAATGTTGACAATAAATATGCAGAGATAAAATTGTGTACGCTGGAGTTTTCATATTTTTTCTACAATGTTGACTTTGGTACCGTAATTCCCTGCCCCACAAACATGAAAAGCATAGTAGTGTTAACTCTGTTCAAAATGTAAGAAAGTGAACCTGGACCTGATGACATACTGTGAAACAAAGACATTATAATGTGCATATCTCTGTATATTGTGTTGCAGGGGAGCATACAATGTTATGTCATCTACTAGATAAATGCCTTTAGATGCTTCCTGATTTTCTGAAAGGGGAAGCAATACTAACAAATCAAAGGATGCACTGACACTTCTTGAAGTGTAACCAACCGGATGGAAGGAGAGTGTAGTGGGGAAAAGATAATTGAACAAAGGGAGATTAAAGAAGTTTGAAATGGAAATGAAGTGTCCCTCATCTCTCTAACATTTCTTTTAATCTTCCATTATATGAAAGTTATATTGAAATTATAAACAAATAACTGGGTAGCCTCATGTGGAAAACTGACATTTTCCAAAAATAACTCATTGTATTCTCTACTTAAACACAATGGAGTTAGATATAGTTAGATTAAGTTAGATTGAGTTAATGAAGTTAGATAGAGTTACTGAAGTTAGATGGAGTTAGATAGAGTTAATGAAGTTAGATGGAGTTAATGAAGTTAGATGGAGTTACTGAAGTTAGATGGAGTTACTGAAGTTAGAAGGAGTTAGATAGAGTTAATGAAGTTAGATGGCATTAGATAGAGTTAATGGAGTTAGATGGAGTTAGATATAGTTAATGAAGTTGGATGGAGTTAGATATAGTTAATGAAGTTAGATGGAGTTAGATAGAGTTAATGAAGTTAATGGAGTTAGATAAGAGTTAATGGATTTAGATTGTGTTAATGGAGTTAGATAGAGTTAATGGAGTTCGATGGAGTTAGATAGAGTTAATGGAATTAGATGATGTTAGATAGAGTTAATGAAGTTAATGGAGTTAGATAAGAGTTAATGGATTTAGATTGTGTTAATGGAGTTAGATAGAGTTAATGGAGTTCGATGGAGTTAGATAGAGAAAATGGAGTTAGATGAAGAAAAGATTGTATGATTTTTAAGTAATTAATTTGCATTTTATTGCATGACATAAGTATTTGATCACCTACCAACCAGTACGAATTCCGGCTCTCACAGACCTGTTAGTTTTTCTTCAAGAAGCCCTCCTGTTCTCCACTCATTACCTGTATTAACTGCACCTGTTTGAACTCGTTACCTGTATAAATGACACCTGTCCACACATTCAATCAAACAGACTCCATCCTCTCCACAATGGCCAAGACAAGAAAGCTGTGTAAGGACATCAGGAATAAAATTGTAGACCTCCACAAGGCTGGGGTGGGCTACAGGACAATAGGCAAGCAGCTTGGTGAGAAGGCAACAACTGTTGGTGCAATTATTAGAAAATGGAAGAAGTTCAAGATGACGGTCAATCACCCTCGGTCTGGGGCTCCATGCAAGATCTCACCTCGTGGGGCATCAATGATCATGAGGAAGGTGAAGGATCAGCCGAGAACTACACAGCAGGACCTGGTCAATGACCTGAAGAGAGCTGGGACGACAGTCTCAAAGAAAACCATTAGTAACACACTACACCGTCATGGATTAAAATCCTGCAGCTCACGCAAGGTCCCCCTGCTCAAGCCAGTGCATGTCCAGGCCCATCTGAAGTTTGCCAATGACCATCTGGATGATCCAGAGGAGGAATGGGAGAAGGTCATGTGGTCTGATGAGACAAAAATAGAGCTTTTTGGTTAAACTCCACTCGCTGTGTTTGGAGGAAGAAGAAGGATGAGTACAACCCCAAGAACACCATCCCAACCGTGAAGCATGGACGTGGAAACATCATTCTTTGGGGATGCTTTTCTGCAAAGGGGACAGGACGACTGCACCATATTGAGGAGAGGATGGATGGGGCCATGTATTGCGAGATCTTGGCCAACAACCTCCTTCCTCAGTAAGAGCATTGAAGATGGGTCGTGGCTGGGTCTTCCAGCATGACAACGACCCGAAACACACAGCAAGGGCAACTAAGGAGTGGCTCCGTAAGAAGCATCTCAAGGTACTGGAGTGGCCTAGCCAGTCTCCAGACCTGAACCCAATAGAAAATCTTTGGAGGGAGCTGAAAGTCCGTATTGCCCAGCGACAGCCCCGAAACCTGAAGGATCTGGAGAAGGTCTGTATGGAGGAGTGGGCCAAAATCCCTGCCGCAGTGTGTGCAAACCTGGTCAAGAACTACAGAAAACGTATGATCCCTGTAATTGCAAACAAAGGTTTCTGTACCAAATATTATGTTCTGCTTTTCTGATGTATCAAATACTTATGTCATGCAATAAAATGCAAATTATTTACTTAAAAATGATACAATGAGGGCCTTCCAGGTGGTGCAGTGGTTAAAGGCGTTGTACTGCAGCGCTAGCTGTGCCACCAGAGACTCTGGGTTCGCGCCCAGGCTCTGTCGTAACCGGCCACGACTGGGAGGTCTGTGGGGCAACGCACAATTGGCCTAGCGTTGTCCGGGTTAGGGGGGGTTTGGCCGGTAGTGAAATCCTTGTCTCAACTCCCTTGGCGGGCCGGCCGCAGTGCGCACTAACCAAGGTTGCCAGGTGTATGGTGTTTCCTCCGACACATTAGTGCTTCTGGGTTGGATGGTGCTGTGTTAAGAAGCAGTGCGGCTTGGTTGGGTTGTGTATCAGAGGACGCATGACTTTTAACCTTTGTCTCTCCCAAGCCCGTACAGGAGTGATGAGACAAGATAGTAGCTACTAAACAATTGGAAACCACGTAAAAGGGGTAATATATATATATATATATATATTTTTTTAAATCATACAATGTGATTTTCTGGATTTATGTTTTAGATTCCATCTCTCACAGTTGAAGTGTACCTATGATAAAAATTACAGACCTCTACTTGCTTTGTAAGTAGGAAAACCTGCAAAATTGGCAGTGTATCAAATACTTGTTCTCCCCACTGTAGATAGTTAATGGAGTTAGATAAGAGATAATGGAGTTACATAGAGTTAATGGATTTGGTTTGAGTTAATGGAGTTAGATGAAGTTAATGGAGTTAGATAGAGTTAATAGCGTTAATGTTGTTGGATAGATTTAATGGAGTTAAATAGAGTTAGATGATGTTAGATAGAGTTAATGAAGTTAGATGGAGTTCGATAGAGTTAATTAATGGAGTTCGATAGAGTCAATGGAGTTAGATTGAGTTAATGGAGTTAATGGAGTTAGATAGAGTTAATGGAGTTAGATAGAGTTAATGGAGTTAATGGAGTTAGATAGAGTTAATGGAGTTAGATAGAGTTAATGGAGTTAATGGAGTTAGAGTTAATGGAGTTAGATTGTTAGATAGAGTTAATGGAGTTAGATAGAGAAAATGGAGTTTGATGGAATTAGATAGAGTTAATGGAGTTAGATAGAGTTAATGGAGTTCAATGGAGTTAGATAGGGTTAATGGAGTTAGATAGAGTCAATGGAGTTGGATAGAGTTAATGGAGTTGGATAGAGTTAATGGAGTTGGATAGAGTTAATGGAGTTAATAGAGTTAATGGATTTGGTTTGAGTTAATGGAGTTAGATGAAGTTAATGAAGTTAGATGGGGTTAGATAGAGTTAAGGAAGTTATATGGAGGTGGAATGATGAGTTTGTTAGAACAGAAAATCTTTCAGTGTACTCTTGATAATATCATTCATAGCAGGCAAGCCTTCATGAGATATGAATTATTGGAGGGAAACAGTGGTGCTTCACTGCAAAAACAATTGACTTGCTTAAGTATCAAATACAGGTCCCCAAACAGGCTGAGCCCAAGACACGTTTTGCATGTTGATTACATAGAGTGTATGTGAATCTCTGGAGTGTCTCCTTTCCTGTGTGTATGTGTCCCTACTCCTTTTTCTCCATCTCCATATCTGTGTGTGAGAGTGTGTGTGTGTGCTGCCCACAGGGGAATCTCATTCCCCTGTTGTGATATTCAGCAGTGATGCAGATGTAACCCAGCCAGGCTGCCTGGGCAGACAGTCATCCACCCTGACAGAGGACCGGAGCTCTGACATCATCCCATCAAAGCGCCAGTCAACACCCCCAGGGGAAGCACGATTAGATGAATAAAGAGATAGAGAGGTAGAGGGAGGGAAAGAAAGGGCTGACAAAGGGAGGGAAGGTAAGTAAAGGGTTAATAGATCAATTAGATCAAGGGAGGAAGAGAGACTGCATGAGAGGCAGAGAGAGAGACAGTGAGAAAGAATGAGAGCTGGAGAGATGGATTGAGAGGAGCGGGGTTGGTGTTGTAGAGGGCAGCATGATGGAAGGAGGAGATGGAGGTGAGGTGGAGTGGGAGTGAAGGATGGGTTCTAATGATGGGAGAGGGGGTAGAGTGGTGAAAACATAAGAGATGAGGGGTCAACAGGGGGACCTGGCTTGGGAGAAAGCATGTATCCATACACATTCAGTATATGGGCATGCTGATCATACAATGCCCCAGGAGAGCAGCGCAACACAATCACAGGTCCCCAGGGTGTGATGGATGAGGCCTGAGCTCTGGTGTCAGCCCACTCAATGGAAACATCCAACATATCAGCAGGCCACCTCCCTCCGTACCAGTTTAATACAACTAATGGAGCCATCTACTATATGTTGTCCAGCTAACTGTTGTTTGAATACTTTTCTCCAACCTGAGTCTGAGTCATCCTGATTGGTTGGTACCCTGTGAATGCTGGTTGATGCTTCAACTGATCTTCAAGCTCCCATTTATTGCACAAACACCTAATAAAGTAAAGAGATGGTAAAGTGATGTCATTTCCTCCTCACATCTCACTTAGATATTGATTAAGGTGAATTTATGCAGCGCTTTTTTCCACACAGGACTTCCGAAGCGGATTTCTCACTGTTTTTCATCAGATTATATAACTGCGCTTTCCTTTAATCAACTTTGTGTTCCGACTCAAACGCCTCAGCAAGGCATGGTGAATGACTTCCTGAGACAGAGCTGAATTTTTTTTTATTTTTTTTAAATGTCTCTTTTGTGCTGACCTATATTTCTGTTCCCAGCCAATCAAGTTTCCCTGAGCTAGCTCCAGAGGCAGCCATGGAGACCGTTGCCAAGCCAGAAGAGTAATTATAAGGCTTGACTCAGTTTGATTACAGGCCAGAAACTCTGGCCCCAAGGAGTTGGTGGTCCAGGCTCAAAGAGCATGGAGCGTTGAGCTCCTTATTTACGTGTTCTCTGTGTGTCTGCGTGTCTGGGGGCTAGCACTGTCATGCTACAGCAGAGTTGATTTCGGAGATGGTAATGAGTTCGAGCTGCCATGATAAAACTCCGTAGCTACTGCATGTTGGTGGGAGGGTTAGTCCAGTGACTCCAGTCAGCCGTGAGGCTTAAGGCCTCTGACACAATGGACCTCAGCCACCAGTGCATGACTCGATGACCACAACTTCAATAACCAGCTTTAAGGTATAGCCTACAGAGTACTGTACTCACCCTTTGGACTGAGTTTTTACAATACAAACCCTTTCTGGATCAGATATCATATCTGTAAGAATGGTATCGTCAGAGAACAGGACAATGGTCAATAGAAACAGCTGCAGTAGCATGCTTTAGAATCAGACAACATTGGGGTTAGACTACTTTGTGGAGCATCACTAATTTCTAAGCACATATGTTTCCAGACTACTAATAAATACAAATGATTTCCAGGATAATTCCATTGTTTTCCTCCCTCATCTCCTTGTGGATAGACCTTGGTTATCACTGGCTTTAGAGTTGTGCTGTAACACTATGATTCGTTTCTAATTGAGCTGCCATAGCAAAAGGAACAGAGATTACGCTGCCTCTAGTTTATGCTTCTCACGAAGCTTTGATTACCTGCTTCTAAGCATCTGAGTGCACACTCCTGTCTCCTGAGAATGAAAACATATTCTCCATTTGAGAGAATGATTGACCTTCCCTCTCTACCAATGACCCTTTCTCTGTCTATGCAAGGACATCCTATTCTAATATACAGTAAGGTGTGTGTATGGAGGGAGGGTATATGCTTTGTCTGTCAATGTCTGTTTCACCTGAGCCTGTATGTCTATTTATTCATCTCATTGAACCGTATGTTTCTAGGAATCTGAATTGTGAATGGTTCCATTTCTCCTTGAGTGAATACTTCTGTCTTTTTGGTAGTGAGTGTACATTTCACTAGCAACCTGAAAGCAAAGGTTTTTCTCTTTGTCTGACAGCATATGTCTTCTCTCTCCCTCTCTCTCTGTATCTATCTCTCTCTCTCTGTATCTCTCTCTCTGTATCTCTCTCTCTCTGTATCTCTCTGTATCTCTCTCTCTCTGTATCTCTCTCTCTCTGTATCTGTATCTCTCTCTCTCTGTATCTGTCTCTCTCTCTCTCTCTGTATCTCTCTCTCTCTGTATCTCTCTCTCTGTATCTCTCTCTCTCTGTATCTCTCTCTCTGTATCTGTATCTCTCTCTGTATCTGTATCTCTCTCTCTCTCTGTATCTCTCTCTCTCTCTCTCTCTCTCTCTCTCTCTCTCTCTGTATCTCTCTCTCTCTCTCTCTCTCTCTCTCTCATTGTGGCGAATGAATCAGAATTAGTTGGGTAACACAGTTAATTAAGATGTTTTATTTGCATAATATGCTTATGTGAGATACGTGTCATTAGAATGTATCCTTTTGGACTACAGTGTTGGCAGTTGCACTTTTCCCTCAGCCAGGCCTTAGTCACTTGGGGCCCAGAGAGGGGAGAGGTCAGGCTTGTCTTTCACATGTCCCTGGTGCTATGCAGAATATCAGAAAGGGAAGAGGACATAATGGAACATTGTCTTCATATGTGAATGTGTCTTTACCTATTCTTTACCTAATGGGGAACCAATTACTTGTCTCCACAACGTCTGTGTGCCAGTCACTGTATGGCAGTGTCTGGAAACATTGTATGTCCTCTCCAATGTTGCATTTATGCTGGGATAGTGTATGATCTAGAGGCTCACTCCCCTCAGTGAGCTTGTCCAGGAGTGGGGTCAAGAGGGGGCTTACTTGAGATAGAGTTGATAATTGATATATGCCATTGGATGAGTTGGTGTTTTTGTACTATGAAGTACCAGGAACGAGATTAGAACCTCGTCGGAGGGACCAAACTGAACGATAATTTATAGTGAATGTTATCTGGCGAAGGGATACTCCTTTCTGAAGAAAAAGTATTTCTTTGTGAACTGTTGCTAAGATCTGTGGTTCGTCATGTAAGTTGAGAGGGGTGTAATCTTGGCTATAAAAGATCTTTGTACTTTTCTGTTGGTACTTTTCAATGGTTCATTGGAGATAGCGCATCATTGAAAGTCAAAAAGGCTATTGCAAAGCTCTTATTAAAACATATGTAGTTTAAGTATAACTCTGACTGGTGTGTGAAGTTTGTAACTCTCTCATTTGGTAAAGCAGAAATATGCCACCACAACACACATACACACACACACACACACACACACACACAGAGGCATCATCGCTTTCCATAATTTTCAGTCTGCTGGGATCCATCATAATGCCAGGGGTGGGCAAGGCAGGGGCACTGGGACCCACACAGGTGTAACTAGAGAGACTGGGAGATGGACAGAGATGATGATTGAAAGTGGTTATTCATTGTGGAAGGACACTAGGCAAGTTGGCCCACGCGACTGTGCCTCGCAGATAAAGACGGGTGTTGGACAGGCATCCGGCCAGGAAGAGGGAGAAGATGAGCATGCAGGCGTGCCTCCACACCGTGACTGCAATGTAGGCATTTCAAGGCTGAACAGGTCATAACCGCGGCATAACCATGAAATACGATTAGCATGACCACGACAGGACAAACCCACAGGACAATACAGCACAATAACGTTGCTTCAGAACAAAATTCGTATGTATTCTGACCACTGCACAGAACTCCATCTACCATCGTTCATGCTCCTTTTTGAACTGAGTAGAAAGGAAATGTGGAAATTCCAGGAAGCATTACAAATGGTATTGAAATCATAAGATGCCGTACAAAATAGTCTACATCAGAGAGATTCAGTGAAAACTAACTATTGTCTGATGAATGTAAGAGTTGTTCTATTGCTCATCTGGGAAATGTAGAAATAACAGCACTCACTACTACACCACTACACAGTAGGCTACCCAATAACAGGGATTTATACAGTCCACAGCATGAGGGACTCACTACTACACCACCTTACACAGTAGGACTCCTTACCCAATAACAGGGATTTATGTACAGTCCACTAGCCATGAGGGACAGGAGGCAAGCAGAGCACTCACTACTACACCACCTTACACAGTAGGACTCCTTACCCAATAACAGGGATTTATGTACAGTCCACTAGCCATGAGGGACAGGAGGCAAGCAGAGCACTCACTACTACACCACCTTACACAGTAGGACTCCTTACCCAATAACAGGGATTTATGTACAGTCCACTACCTATGAGGGACAGGAGGCAAGCAGAGCACTCAATTCCTGACACAGTAGGACTTTTAACAGGGATTTAACAGTCCACAGCCGAGGGATCTAGCTGTTTGCACCACCTTACAAGTAGGACTTACTCTAACAGGGGTTCTTGAGGGATTTCAGAGCCAGCTGGTGATAACACGGCAGCCTATCTAGCTGTTTGGCTGGTTGTTAGCGTGTTTGTCTCTGACAGCTGTTGGGGAATGCATATGGAATCGGTGGCAGAAGAACGGTTAGCATATTTTTAGACAGGGGTTTCACACGGGGGGGACCACACTCCAGAATAATGAGTCCGCCCCCACCATGCTCCCTGCTGAGGAATGGAGACATGCAGATCAAACCCTCTTTGAGCTGGTGAGGAAGAGCGGGAGGCAAACAGGCTAACAAGGGGGAGGCAGGATGAGAGGGAGCATGAAAAGAACAAGGGAGCATGAAAAAGGAGAGATGGAAAAACTGAGGAAAAAAAGCCAAAGCTTTAGACTGGCAAAAGTAAACAAACATGTTGCGGTAAGGCTAGGACCAATGAAGTGGGACAGGATGTAGACACATAGTTAACACCTGATGAAAGGACATTCTAGTGTTATTACCTGATATTTCCTATTTCAAATCAGGAGAAGGAATTGGGGAATGGTTGATTGGCCGGGATCAGAGACAATATATGGGGAGCAGATAATAAAGGTAATTACTTCCTGCTGCCTTCTCAGAGTGACTATATCTAATCCTGTTACTAATATACTAACTCAGGACTCTCACAGCAGGAAGACACTGAAACCAACCAATCAGATGCTTCTGTCAGCCCATCCAATTACAGCGTCCCCATTGGGTTGTTATAGGCTCCCTCTCACTGTGGATCATGCCGATCACACAGTAGCTTCAAAACTGGACCACAAGGATCTGCACCGAACATCACACACACTGCTGGGAAGTCTACACCAACTATTTTCCCTCAATCTCTCTTATTTCATTTCACCAGGGCTTTATCTCTCAACTCTTTCTTTCTTTCCTTCTTTCACACTCTCCCTCTTTCTCATCCTTTCACTCTTTTGTTTGTAGGCTGGCTGGTACCTTGATTTGTCCGGTGGAGTTGAGTTTTCTTGGCACGCTGGTGCTTCCTGTAGATCTGGGAGGTTGGCGAAGTCATCTTGTTCAGCCAGCCCGATCGCTAGAGACAGAACAACCATCTTCCCCTCTCTGCTCCACACAACAACACACACACACAACGAGTACAGAGACAGAGTAGAGACAGGTAGTTAAAAAAAACTGTAAAGAGGAGAGAAAGGTGATATTGAGTGGTGAAACATTTACATATTATCACTTGGATTGATACAAAACCTCACCCTTAAAACATTTAATTGAACCCAAGCTGTTGTAGACACAGACGGTTTACTTTCTGTGAGCTTTGAAGGGTACCGTGTTACAGGCTTTAGTCGTATTAAAGTATGCTGAAGTCTGAAAGGGGCCAGGCACACAGTGCTCTTAACAAGCAAACATTCACACACTCCTGTTCTTACTCACTCTCTCTCTCACACACTCACACACACACACACACACACAGCTACCCCTAGGGGATCCTCTTCCCCAGTTTGTGTAAAGCTGTGAGGTGAGTCACTGTTTCCCTGGACCCTGTTCTGTCTAACTCTCTCTATCATTCTCTTCCTTCCCTCACAGGGCCTTTACATAACACATTCCTGACCCCTGTTCAACAAAACCCACTCTGACCCTCACTGTTCTCTAATCATCTTCGGTCTTCCTGCACAAGAATATCACAACATATTGTCTTTGGGGGACAAACTCGTAGTGTGTAGTTAATAGTAGTAGTTATCATCTTTTAGTGCAGTCTGTGAGGAGGCTGAAGATGTTTTGCTCCATGTCCAGCTACCTAAATGACACATGGAGTCTGTGCATCATACAGCTATTCATCACGATGTAAAAATGTATTGGCATTCATCCTGCTTGTGCTTTTCCTCCATCTTATAGCAGTTTTTCTTTCCCTCCATATTTAACCCAAATATTTTATTTAATGTAATTTGAATTTCTGACATTCTCTCTCTCTCTCTCTCTCTCTCTCTCTCTCTCTCTCTCTCTCTCTCTCTCTCTCTCTCTCTCTCTCTCTCTCTCTCTCTCTCTCTCTCTCTCTCTCTCTCTCTCTCTCTCTCTCTCTCTCTCTCTCTCTCTCTCTCTCTCTCTCTCTCTCTCTCTCTCTCTCTCTCTCTCTCTCTCTCTCTCTCTCTCTCTCTCTCTCTCTCAAAATTGAAAATACATTTATCAAAATAACACGACTGCCTGCAAAAAGATTAACGCAACCATACTTATCTCTTGAGTTGAAGCAGACAAAACAGAAATGTTGTCTGTGTTTTAAAATCCAAGTAGATCAATACACGTTCTTTACAGTCACTAAATCATGATGATCAAAATAAAGTACTATCCAAGGTGGAAGTTCACCAAAATATTTCATTCACATTAAATCAAATATCATTCCCGATGAAAAAGAAATATGCACATTATGTGCAGGATTCATTCATCGGTATCATCACAATCCAATTCCATGTATTCAATACAAAGGTTGGTTTGCTCGTAGTTTTGTAGACTTTCCATTGACACACAGAAACACAATCCACAATATACATAAGGAAAGGTGACCACAATAGAGGAACACAACTGATATGAATTTATAGGCCTAAATCCACACCAAAGCAAAGCTCTATTATCATGGAAGGTCACAATGTTGGAGATGATGACTTAAAAGTAACACAACTTCATTCTCTGCATCTCTGTAAATCCGCAATATAAAAAAATCATAACAATTAGACAGTCCGCATTGCCTAGATCTTTCCACCTCTCCCCATCCTCCCATCCCCCAGAGCCTGGTCCCAGTCCAGAAAGATTCATGTTTACAGGGACTGTGGGCAAGGCCACCTCTCCCTCCATGTTCCACATATCTGCCCTGCCTTTATTGAGCGATGATTCAGTGAGGAGGTCACTGGTCTGGGGCCTGTGTTAATGGGCCAGAGAGACTCAAGTGGAGGGCAGGGGGGTCGGGGAGGTCCGCAGGCTGCCCTACACAGCCTCAGACATCCATCATTGTTCACACACAGGAGAAGAAGGAATCGCTGTGTTTTGTTTCTCTAACAAATAGCCAATCATTTCAACACCAGATTCATTGGAAAATAGGTGACACCGTCAAATGTGTCAGGAGTTTCTGGCCTCCAGATCGCTCCTCCACTTACAGTAGATCTACTCTCTCCAATATGCTGTGAGGGGTCTGTGAAGTACTGAAGTACTGCTGACTGCAGGGTAATAAAAAAAACGTGCATTTAGCCATATTTTTGATGGTACATTTAGCTTTATCATGAACTCTCTCCACCTTAACAACTCCTCCTCGTCTCCTTGGGTTTAACCTTCATCCTATACTCTCTCTCTCTCTCTCTCTCTCTCTCTCTCTCTCTCTCTCTCTCTCTCTCTCTCTCTCTCTCTCTCTCTCTCTCTCTCTCTCTCTCTCTCTCTCTCTCTCTCTCTCTCTCTCTCTCTCTCTCTCTCTCTCTCTCTCTCTCTCTCTCTCTCTCTCTCTCTCTCTCTCTCTCTCTCTCTCTCTCTCTCTCTCTCTCTCTCTCTCTCTCATATATATAGTGACAGTCCATTGTGGGAGTAATGACGCTGTAGGCAGGAGATCAATTCATGTGGAGTGTCTACATGCTGCTGCTTAACCCCTACACCCAAGTTGATGCACACAGGCTATAAATGTGATATACACTGTAAGCGCACACACACACACACACACACACACACACACACACACACACACACACACACACACACACACACACACACACACACACACACACACACACACACACACACACAGTAAAGACTTCAGAGTACGGTATGCAGCTGCAGCATACTTATTAGCACAAATAGTTTGTCCCCCACCCTCAGGTAGACAAGTGTGACCTACGCAAAGATAATACATGTGACTTTAAGTAAACTTAAAAACAGACACTAAAGGGCATACAGACAGAGTTACCAAGAACAATGCATAAATTACACAGCATATTAAAGTAATGCCAAAAAACAGCTACAGTACATGGCTTAGGCTTGGCATTTTGGGAGTGAATCTTACAGTATATGAAACTCTTTAGGACAATTACCCGAGGAGAAGGGGGAGAATTGATATAATAAGGACAACACAGTGAGGTTGAGAAAGCCCAAAGAGACAGACAGAGGACAGTGCAAACAGGTTCAGAATAGAACCAATAGCAGAATCTAGAACATTCCCAGACCAGCAGACTCACAGGAAAGACTTGACATCCAGTCCTCTGTTGCGGATCTGCCCCATCATGTGGTCCCAGCTGCCTGGGTTGGACCTGGAGCGTCCTCCTCCTGCTCCTCTGTACCGGGAAGCACCTGTCCCTGCCGGACTCCCCCGCACCCCCCGCGGGCCTCCCCGGTGCCCCCCGCCCCCTAGCCCTGTGTGCAGCTGGCCCAGGCTCTGGGAGGTGGCTGGGGGGTCATTGGGGCCCGGAGGGGGCTGGTGGGTGAGAGGCTGCTGGAGACTCTGCTGTCGCACCAGGGGACGAGGACGGGCTGCTGCAGAGGATGGAATGTGCTCCAGAGTAGAGGCGGCCGAGAGGGAAGGGTCCCCAAAACTGACCAGACAGAGCAGCAAGGGAAGAGAGGGTAACACGGGTTTGCAGGGGATGCACGTGAGAGAAGAGGGAAGGAGAGGGATAGATGAGAGGATAGTGGTAACCAGAGAGATAGACAGAAGAGATACATAATTGGAAAACAGGAGATACAGAGGGAGAGTGATGGTGTGAGTACAATACAAGTACCAGAGGGAACAAAAATGAGGACGGGCCCAGAGAGTTCAATATAGAGAAAGGAGGGTATGGAGAGATGAAAAACAGGAAATAGAGCATTGTCAGGTTAAATCAGTTCAGCAGCAGTTATACAGTTGTAGAAGATGCTTGTATGTGAGTGTCTGACAGTCTGTGGGTAGGCTTGTGTTTTTGACAATGCTCAGCCCCACAACAAACAGGAGCTAACAGCCTTTATCTCTATTTTACTCCATCCATTGCTCTTACCCTTTTCATGTCACTTTTCTCCCTGATTTACCTTGACCTCTTCCTCCTCCTTTGTATCTATTTTTTGTCATCCCATTAATCTGTCCTCCTCCAACCCATGATGACTTTACACTAGCCTCCTAGCTACGTCTCACACTATGCTGCTTCTCTTAGGTCAACTGGTCTTTGTCAGCTCTATTCATCTTGCCTGCCTTACCCATCAGTTCAACCCATTAATATGACCAAACAACCCTCTCCCCTCCCTGAAACCCATCTGTCTTTCTAATCATCGATCTGCTTTTACACTAGTTTAATAGTGCTTCCCTACCCTCCCCCTTCGATGTCTGCCCTTCATGAGTACTGTAAGCTCTGGCTAAACAGCCTCTGTCTTAGGCTAGTGCAGCGCTGGAGGATTTACAGTCTTTGGCTGTGTTGACTGTGCTCTTCAGTGGGCCCTGGGCTAGCTCCACAGCGCTGTAGTAATTCTACTGGAGAGCACCAGAGGCAGGCCCCCAAGGGGAGGGATTTGTGGACCAGATTAATACCAGTCATACTTCATACTCCCCACATGGCCTTTCAGATAGCTCACATACAGCTCAGGACAATGTGTTGACTGAAGATGAGCTGTGGTTAGTGAGAATGAGTGTTACAGTCATTATATGAATGGTCAGTAGGTATGGAAGTGTCTTGGGATGGGCTTATGGTATGTGCTAATAGCAGTAACAGCACATTTGATGAGTGTTGCGTTAAACATTCCAGAAAATCTACAAGTGCCATCAGATTTGCTCGGATTGTACAATTGAAGTCGGAAGTTTACATACACTTAGGTTGTAGCCATTAAAACTAGTTTTTCAACCACTCCACAAATGTAGTTTTAGCAAGTCGGTTAGGACATCTACTTTGTGCATGACACAAGTAATTTTTCCAACAATTGGTTACAGACAGATATTTTCACTTATAATTCACTGTATCACAATTCCAGTGGGTCAGAAGTTTACATGATTGTGCCTTTAAACAGCTTGGAAAATTCCAGAAAATTATGTCATGGCTTTAGAAGCTTCTGATAGGCTAATTGACATAATTTGAGTCAATAGGAGGTGTACCTGTGGATGTATTTCAAGGCCCACCTTCAAACTCAGTGCCTCTTTGCTTGACATCATGGGAAAATCAAAAGATATCAGCCAAGACCTCAGAAAAAGATTTGTAGACCTCCACAAGTCTGGTTCATCCTTGGGAGCAATTTTTAAACGTCTGAAGGTATCACGTTCATCTGTACAAACAATAGTACGCAAGTATAAACACCATGGGACCACGCAGCCGCCTTACCGCTCAGGAAGGAGACGCGTTCTGTCTCCTAGAGATGAATATACTTTGGTGTGAAAAGTGCAAATCAATCCCAGAACAACAGCAAAGGACCTTGTGAATCCAATTAAAAATTGGATGTAATAAATGTATCACTAGTCACTTTAAACAATGCCACTTTATATAATGTTTACATACCCTACATTACTCATCTCAGATGTATATTTCTGCATGGTAGGAACTAGAAGCACAACCATTTCGCTACACACGCATTAACATCTAGGCTATCCTGGGTGGCAGGGTAGCCTAGTGGTTAGAGCGTTGGACTAGCAGCCGAAAGGTTGTCCAAGCTGACAAGGTACAAATCTGTTTTTCTGCCCCTGAACAGGCAGTTAACCCACTGTTCCTAGGCCGTCATTGAAAATAAGAACTGACTTGCCTAGTTAAATAAAGGTAAAATAAAACATCTGCTAAACATGTGTGTGACAAATAAAATTTGATTTGAAGATGCTGGAGGAAACAGGTACAAAAGTATGTATATCCACAATAAAACGAGTCCTATATCGACATAACCTGAAAGGCCGATCAGCAAGGAAGAAGCCACTGCTCAAAAACCGCCATAAAAAAAGCCAGATCGTACTTCTTGGATAAATGTAAGCCGAAGAACACCATCCCAACCGTGAAGCACGGGGGTGACAGCATCACAGGGGTGCTTTGCTGCAGGAGGGACTGGTGCACTTCACAAAATAGGTGGCATCATAAGGAAGAAAATTATGTGGATATATTGAAGCAACATCTCAAGACATCTGTCAGGAAGTTAAAGCTTGGTCGCAAATGGGTCTTCCAAATGGACAATATGTCAGAGTTTACTAGGAGTGGTGGGTTGGAGTCAGGCGCAGAGGGTTCGGTAAATCGTAATTTATTCTCCGGCACAAAACGGTCACGCCAAAATACAGGGCGCATAAAACAGACCAGCCCAAACACAGGACCAAAAAGTCTGGAGAAAACAAAGACAAAAATCACATCCACAACCAACAGAGTAACAATCCAGCACAAACCTAGGCGGACCTAACAGGCTTAAATAGACATAAATCAAGAAACGAAACAGGGAACAGGTGCAACCAATAAGACAAAACAAAATGAAAAGGAAAAAGGGATCGGTGGTAGACCGGCGACGACGACCGCAGAGCACCGCCCGAACAGGCAGGGGAGCCACTTTCAGTGGGAGTCGTGACACAATGACCTCAAGCATCCTTCCAAAGTTGTGGCAAAATGGCTTAAGGACAACAAAGTCAAGGTATTTGAGTGACCATTACAAAGCCTTGACCTCAAACCTATAGAAAATGTTTAGGCAGAACTGAAAAGGCGTGTGCGAGCAAGGAGGCCTACAAACCTGACTCTGTTACACCAGCACTGTCAGGAGGAATGGGACAAAATTCACCTAACTTTTTCTGGGAAGCTTGTGGAAGGCTACCTGAAACGTTTGACCCAAGTTAAACAATTTAAAGGCAATGCTACCAAATACTAATTGAGTGTATGTAAACTTTTGACCCACTGGCAATGTGATGAAATAAATAAAAGCTGAAATAAATAATTCTCTCTACTAATTATTCTGACATTTCACATTCTTAAAATAAAGTGGTGATCCTAACTGGCCTAAAACAGGGAATTTTTACTAGGATTAAATGTCAGGAATTGTGAAAAACAGAGTTTAAATGTATTTGGCTAAGGTGTATGTAAACTTCTGACTTCAACTGTATATAATATAAGACATTAGGTTGGTTTAATTGAAGTTCATCAGTATCATGCTTTCCCACTCTCTCTGTTCACCTGTATCACCACTGCCTAAATCCTTCCTCTCACTCATCTCATCCAAAGTAGTATCATTGGACCTTTTATATGGCATAAAGAATCTAAAGAATGAGGTAGGGAAGAAATAATATGGATGGATTAATTAGGTATGAAAGATAGGGATAAGCTTCCAAGCTATCAGTGATAAGAGAAAAATATAACAATATAAAGAATAAATGTGACTCAGAGATAGAAATGTATCTATGAAAGCAGCAGGTCATAGATAGCAACATCATATAAAAGTCTTTCAATAAAATAATTCCTCTCTGCACCTCCAACAATGATGCATTCAGTGCCAAGCTGCAGTATGCGCCACATCAGCTGCAGTATGCTCCACATCAGCTGCAGTATGCACCACATCAGCTGCAGTATGCTCCACATCAGCTGCAGTATGCGCCACATCAGCTGCAGTATGCGCCACATCAGCTGCAGTATGCGCCACATCAGCTGCAGTATGCGCCACATCAGCTGCAGTATGCTCCACATCAGCTGCAGTGTGCTCCACATCAGCTGCAGTATGCACCACATCAGCTGCAGTATGCTCCACATCAGCTGCAGTGTGCTCCACATCAGCTGCAGTATGCGCCACATCAGCTGCAGTATGCTCCACATCAGCTGCAGTATGCGCCACATCAGCTGCAGTATGCTCCACATAAGCTGCAGTATGCTCCACATCAGCTGCAGTATGCGCTACATTTTACAGTCCAACAATTATTTTTTGTCATAACTGGCCGAATGATTCATCAATAAATCTGGATGGAATACGTGGCATAGGGCCAGCCAGACATCTGGGAGTCCATTTCAAGCAGAAATACATTTCTCCTGTGTCATAAAATTGGCTTTGGCTTTTTACAGCTCCTATCCAGATACCGTAGCAAGCTCAACACCTAATTCTTTCACTGTACATTTCTCTACTATTTGAATATCTCTTTTGTCCAAGGTTGAATACATTCAACTGCAAATAGATATTTAATTTGTCTATCTGCGTGTATAGTAAATTACTTACCTACCCTGTCATTCAAATTGCCAGACAGGCTATAAGCCCTTCTATCTGCTGCCTGTATCCTCCCCCTGCTGACTTGAGGGCTTCTTCGATATCTCCTACCCAGAAAGTCAATTAAACTGACTAAAAACCTTGTGATTTGTAATTAAAGAGCCTTGAGGAGGGGCAGAGGTAGAGAGAGGGGAGAATGAGACATATCTTACAGCAGAAACATAGACACATGGCTACCTTAAATTAGAAACCAATTACAGACCAGAAATGGGGAAAAAGTTAGATTTAATTAGGAGGAGGGGGGAGGTAAACAGTAGAGGAGTGAAGAAGGCAGGTAAAGAGGGAATTAGATTTGATTAGGAGAAGGGGGGAGGTAAACAGTAGAGGAGTGAAGAAGGCAGGTAAAGAGGGAATTAGATTTGATTAGGAGGAGGGGGAGGTAAACAGTAGAGGAGTGAAGAAGGCAGGTAAAGAGGGAATTAGATTTGATTAGGAGGAGGGGGAGGTAAACAGTAGAGGAGTGAAGAAGGCAGGTAAAGAGGGAATTAGATTTGATTAGGAGGAGGGGAGGTAAACAGTAGAGGAGTGAAGAAGGCAGGTAAAGAGGGAATTAGATTTGATTAGGAGGAGGGGGAGGTAAACAGTAGAGGAGTGAAGAAGGCAGGTAAAGAGGGAATTAGATTTGATTAGGAGGAGGGGGAGGTAAACAGTAGAGGAGTGAAGAAGGCAGGTAAAGAGGGAATTAGATTTGATTAGGAGGAGGGGGAGGTAAACAGTAGAGGAGTGAAGAAGGCAGGTAAAGAGGGAATTAGATTTGATTAGGAGGAGGGGAGGTAAACAGTAGGAGGTAAACAGTAAAGAGGAGATTGAAGAAGGCAGGTAAAGAGTAAAGGAATTAGATTTGATTAGGAGGAGGGGGAGGTAAACAGTAGAGGAGTGAAGAAGGCAGGTAAAGAGGGAATTAGATTTGATTAGGAGGAGGGGAGGTAAACAGTAGAGGAGTGAAGAAGGCAGGTAAAGAGGGAATTAGATTTGATTAGGAGGAGGGGGAGGTAAACATTAGAGGAGTGAAGAAGGCAGGTAAAGAGGAATTAGATTTGATTAGGAGGAGGGGGAGGTAAACAGTAGAGGAGTGAAGAAGGCAGGTAAAGAGGGAATTAGATTTGATTAGGAGGAGGGGGAGGTAAACATTAGAGGAGTGAAGAAGGCAGGTAAAGAGGGAATTAGATTTGATTAGGAGGAGGGGGAGGTAAACAGTAGAGGAGTGAAGAAGGCAGGTAAAGAGGGAATTAGATTTGATTAGGAGGAGTAGAGGAGGGGGAGGTAAACAGTTGAGGAGTGAAGAAGGCAGGTAAAGAGGGAATTAGATTTGATTAGGAGGAGGGGGGGAGGTAAACAGTAGAGGAGTGAAGAAGGCAGGTAAAGAGGGAATTAGATTTGATTAGGAGGAGGGGGAGGTAAACAGTAGAGGAGTGAAGAAGGCAGGTAAAGAGGGAATTAGATTTGATTAGGAGGAGGGGGAGGTAAACAGTAGAGGAGTGAAGAAGGCAGGTAAAGAGGGAATTAGATTTGATTAGGAGGAGGGGGAGGTAAACAGTAGAGGAGTGAAGAAGGCAGGTAAAGAGGGAATTAGATTTGATTAGGAGGAGGGGGAGGTAAACAGTAGAGGAGTGAAGAAGGCAGGTAAAGAGGGAATTAGATTTGATTAGGAGGAGGGGGAGGTAAACAGTAGAGGAGTGAAGAAGGCAGGTAAAGAGGGAATTAGATTTGATTAGGAGGAGGGGGAGGTAAACAGTAGAGGAGTGAAGAAGGCAGGTAAAGAGGGAATTAGATTTGATTAGGAGGAGGGGAGGTAAACAGTAGAGGAGTGAAGAAGGCAGGTAAAGAGGGAATTAGATTTGATTAGGAGGAGGGGGAGGTAAACAGTAGAGGAGTGAAGAAGGCAGGTAAAGAGGGAATTAGATTTGATTAGGAGGAGGGGGAGGTAAACAGTAGAGGAGTGAAGAAGGCAGGTAAAGAGGGAATTAGATTTGATTAGGAGGAGGGGGAGGTAAACAGTAGAGGAGTGAAGAAGGCAGGTAAAGAGGGAATTAGATTTGATTAGGAGGAGGGGAGGTAAACAGTAGAGGAGTGAAGAAGGCAGGTAAAGAGGGAATTAGATTTGATTAGGAGGAGGGGGAGGTAAACAGTAGAGGAGTGAAGAAGGCAGGTAAAGAGGGAATTAGATTTGATTAGGAGGAGGGGGAGGTAAACAGTAGAGGAGTGAAGAAGGCAGGTAAAGAGGGAATTAGATTTGATTAGGAGGAGGGGGAGGTAAACAGTAGAGGAGTGAAGAAGGCAGGTAAAGAGGGAATTAGATTTGATTAGGAGGAGGGGGAGGTAAACAGTAGAGGAGTGAAGAAGGCAGGTAAAGAGGGAATTAGATTTGATTAGGAGGAGGGGGAGGTAAACAGTAGAGGAGTGAAGAAGGCAGGTAAAGAGGGAATTAGATTTGATTAGGAGGAGGGGGGGGAGGTAAACAGTAGAGGAGTGAAGAAGGCAGGTAAAGAGGGAATTAGATTTGATTAGGAGGAGGGGGAGGTAAACAGTAGAGGAGTGAAGAAGGCAGGTAAAGAGGGAATTAGATTTGATTAGGAGGAGGGGAGGTAAACAGTAGAGGAGTGAAGAAGGCAGGTAAAGAGGGAATTAGATTTGATTAGGAGGAGGGGGAGGTAAACAGTAGAGGAGTGAAGAAGGCAGGTAAAGAGGGAATTAGATTTGATTAGGAGGAGGGGGAGGTAAACAGTAGAGGAGTGAAGAAGGCAGGTAAAGAGGGAATTAGATTTGATTAGGAGGAGGGGGAGGTAAACAGTAGAGGAGTGAAGAAGGCAGGTAAAGAGGGAATTAGATTTTGACTGAAAGTGTTAAAATGGTTATACACTCTTAGAAAAAAGGGTTATTTGGTTTTCCCCATTGAGTTCTGCTTCTTTCAGTGAGGAAGAACCCAATTAGTTCCAAGTAGAAACCTTTTTGGTTCCAGGTAGAGCGATTTAGAGTTCCATGTAGAACACTCTACGGAAAAGGTTCTACTGTATATGAAACCCAAAAGGGTTCTACCTGGAACCAAAATGGTTCTTCAAAGGGCTTGCATTATGGGGTCAGCCAAAGAACCGTTTTAGGTTCTAGATGGCACCTTTTTTCTAAGAGTGTATATGAGGGGGGTTTCAGGCGTCTTAAGAACGGCCCTGCTATAAGATTCCAAATCAAAAAGTAGATATTTTGTGGTCCAATACAGTGATGAAGCAGTGGCAGACGTTGCGTAACTTTTGGTATTTGTTTGTGAGAGAGGATGTTCTCTTTAGTCAACAGAGCCTTACCATGACAACATGTTCCCATGCATCAGAAAATGTCAGTACAAGCACTCACATTTTCGGCTCATTATTTCCTTCAATAGTTTCTTCCCTCTTTCCATCCATTTTCCTTTCATAAATCTCTGCACTTCCGAATGCAGCATATATCACATATAAGCCTTGCTGCTTCTGACTGCAGTCCCCCAAACCATCCATTCCATGCCTCTGCGCTGCTCAGCAATAACCCCCATGCGTGACCTCATGCCCAGCCAACCCATGTCACTCATGTCACTCACTTTCTGGGCCTCAGGCCTCCGGCGTGCATGTGGCTCTGGACCGTCTGCCAGCGCCCAGCCTTGCTGCCAGGGCCCAGCCCCGTCACTATGCTTCTCACGCTGTCACTGCGACTGGGACCTGCCCCGCTCCCACACCCAGCCCCGCCCCCATCCCCCTTCTCCACCCCACTGAGAGACAGGGGGCACCAGATAGACAGACAGACACAGACATAAAGGAGAGAGAGACAGATGGAGGAGAGAGAGGTGGATAGTAACAGTAGAATCAGTGAGGAAGAACAACCCGGAAAGTGAACAACACAGCAGAATAGCATTAGGAAGTGTTGTTACCAATCCAGCTACAGGTTTCCAATACAGGTTTCCAATACAGAGGAGTAGCAGCCAGCCAGCAAGTCAGTAGGCTGTGCTGCCGCTGGGTTAGCAGGAGGGAGATGGGCTGAGATTCACTGTGTATATCTGTCTGTCTGCCTGCCTGTCTGCCTGTCTGCCTGTTTGTCCGTCCGTCCATCTGTCTGTCTGAACCAGATGGGAAGAGTGACAGAGTGGTGTGTGTTTGGGTGCAGTGGGACTGAGACAGACAGATGCTGGCTGTGTTTTGAGTACCTGTCAGTTAGACTGACTGGCCATTCTGCAGCTGTACTTTATATTGCATATTAAATATACATGACCAAATGGATTATTCTATCAAGGACTTCATGGTGTTTGCAATAAAACTGAGGGGTTCATGATCATTGAATTATGTAGGCTATCTATGGCCTATTTACATTTTAAAAGAAACAGTTGATCTACTTTGTTATGTACAGTAGGAACTACAACGTTAAATGAAACAGATAGGCTTGATTGAAAGATTGTGTAATGACATTGTTGGAGTGAGTGGCTCGAAAGTCTCTAGTAAGACATTGTAGTGTATAGCAGTTAATCAGCACAGTGAATCTGTTGAGTACACACTTCATTCCTCTCCCGCGTAACCCAGAGCAGCACAAGCAGCCGTAACCTAGACAATGTCACAGAGACAACAGCAGACAGACCAGACACAGTTTCACTACAGTGTCACTACACTCAGTGGAGACACACAGACACAGTCAGACAGCTTCTGGCCGAGAGGGATAACACTTTAGACAGAGGATATGTGCGTCCAGCCTGCAACAGTTCTACAGTGAGCATGGGGTAGGGGTAGGGATGGAGTTGACCATTTAGGGAGATATAAGGTAAGTTATATGTAGCTTATGCACAGGGCTTCCCATCCCTTTTGCTCAAGACCTCGTAACATGACGGTGAAAAGGGCAAACATTTAACTGGATCTCAAAAAGGGATCAATGGATCCTAGCAGGTTCACTGTATCACAGCCCATGAACTCTAAAGACAATACACCCATTGAGAATAAACCCCCCTTTATCTTTTCTCTGGTAAGCTATAAATGGATCCTAGCAGGTTCACTGTATCACAGCCCATGAACTCTAAAGACAATACACCCATTGAGAATAAACCCCCCTTTATCCTTTCTCTGGTAAGCTATAAAATTAAATTAAAAACGACTGTCTCCGTGCAGGAAAAACATCAATGACATTAGAGCCTTTAATGATTAATGTACTGTACTGTACAGCTATAGAGTAACTGGTGTGTCCAGAGGGCTCAGGTGGTCTGACTAAGGAGAGGCAGCCTTATAGCACCTGTTGGTGGAGGTGGTGGTGGCACAAAACCACGAGGCACAACGAGAGTGAGGAGAGGTGATTAGGGAACGACACAGGACTCCTATAGAATGTGACAAAAAAACAACAACAGCAAAAACTAGGAGCAAAAGCCCAAAACAACGGTCAACCCTCGATGACAGAGCTGAGGGGACGGTTTAAACCGAGGGCAATGGGTTTACGGTTAATACCCTTAAGATTAGGGGATGGTTGGTTAGTTGGTTGGTTTCAGTGGAAAGGTGGGTATTGATTAGGATGTGTGAGTGGGATCTATAAAGGTTTCTGCTCAGATGGTCTGAGGGTTGTCCGTCTCCATGGTAGCACTCCATGGGCTGGAGGTGAAGGTTTAGAGGTTAAGGGTTAGTGATGCTGGCAGGGCTGTAGGGAATAGGGGGCATTTCAAATGTTGGTTGGTTGGTATATAAGTAAATGTTGGTATATAGGTAAATGTTTCTTCATGTTAAGTTTCAGTATGTTCAGTTTCAGTATGTTCAGTTTCAGTATGTTCAGTTTCAGTATGTTAAGTTTCAGTATGTTACGTTTCAGTACGTCTATATTGTGTGTATTTTAAAGATTTGTGTTACATATGTGTCCAGGTGGGAAAGGCTAGTATAAAGAATAGTGTGTTAATAGTGTTTATAGTGGGGGACAGCTTCAGACATGATCTGCATCTATTAGTGTCTCCATCCAATTCAAATTTGATCGGTCTTGGTAACACCACTAGAGACAACCCCCTTCTTGATTCAATCTAAGGCTGCATCCCAAATGGCTCCCTATTCCCTATGTAGTGCATTACTTTTGACCAGAGGGAATAGGGTCAAATTTGCGACGCACCCGAGATGAAGATCAGAGGGTTGGAGGGAGACAAGGCTGACCTCACACCTGGCCATCCCTATACTGATGTCAGTCACCTCTAAGGTGAGGCAAGTAGAAACATCCTAGTAGCAGCCCTGTACAACTCAATCTAGTTCTACATGGCCAACAATGCATACTAAATAGCTTTACCTTTCAGACCCTGTTGGCTGCAGGAAAAGGAATTACTAATGCCAATCAACGGAACTCTCCCAAGACAGAAGATACTTTATGTACGATGTGCATGTTACGTGGATAACATCACTTAATAATGCCTACATACAGTGCCTTGCGAAAGTATTCGGCCCCCTTGAACTTTGCGACCTTTTGCCACATTTCAGGCTTCAAACATAAAGATATAAAACTGTATTTTTTTGTGAAGAATCAACAACAAGTGGGACACAATCATGAAGTGGAACGACATTTATTGGATATTTCAAACTTTTTTAACAAATCAAAAACTGAAAAATTGGGCGTGCAAAATTATTCAGCCCCCTTAAGTTAATACTTTGTAGCGCCACCTTTTGCTGCGATTACAGCTGTAAGTCGCTTGGGGTATGTCTCTATCAGTTTTGCACATCGAGAGACTGACATTTTTTCCCATTCCTCCTTGCAAAACAGCTCGAGCTCAGTGAGGTTGGATGGAGAGCATTTGTGAACAGCAGTTTTCAGTTCTTTCCACAGATTCTCGATTGGATTCAGGTCTGGACTTTGACTTGGCCATTCTAACACCTGGATATGTTTATTTTTGAACCATTCCATTGTAGATTTTGCTTTATGTTTTGGATCATTGTCTTGTTGGAAGACAAATCTCCGTCCCAGTCTCAGGTCTTTTGCAGACTCCATCAGGTTTTCTTCCAGAATGGTCCTGTATTTGGCTCCATCCATCTTCCCATCAATTTTAACCATCTTCCCTGTCCCTGCTGAAGAAAAGCAGGCCCAAACCATGATACTGCCACCACCATGTTTGACAGTGGGGATGGTGTGTTCAGGGTGATGAGCTGTGTTGCTTTTACGTCAAACATAACGTTTTGCATTGTTGCCAAAAAGTTAAATTTTGGTTTCATCTGACCAGAGCACCTTCTTCCACATGTTTGGTGTGTCTCCCAGGTGGCTGGTGGCAAACTTTAAACAACACTTTTTATGGATATCTTTAAGAAATGGCTTTCTTCTTGCCACTCTTCCATAAAGGCCAGATTTGTGCAATATACGACTGATTGTTGTCCTATGGACAGAGTCTCCCACCTCAGCTGTAGATCTCTGCAGTTCATCCAGAGTGATCATGGGCCTCTTGGCTGCATCTCTGATCAGTCTTCTCCTTGTATGAGCTGAAAGTTTAGAGGGACGGCCAGGTCTTGGTAGATTTGCAGTGGTCTGATACTCCTTCCATTTCAATATTATCGCTTGCACAGTGCTCCTTGGGATGTTTAAAGCTTGGGAAATCTTTTTGTATCCAAATCCGGCTTTAAACTTCTTCACAACAGTATCTCGGACCTGCCTGGTGTGTTCCTTGTTCTTCATGATGCTCTCTGCGCTTTTAACGGACCTCTGAGACTATCACAGTGCAGGTGCATTTATACGGAGACTTGATTACACACAGGTGGATTGTATTTATCATCATTAGTCATTTAGGTCAACATTGGATCATTCAGAGATCCTCACTGTACTTCTGGAGAGAGTTTGCTGCACTGAAAGTGAAGGGGCTGAATAATTTTGCACGCCCAATTTTTCAGTTTTTGATTTGTTAAAAAACTTTGAAATATCCAATAAATGTCGTTCCACTTCATGATTGTGTCCCACTTATTGTTTCTTCACAAAAAATACAGTTTTATATCTTTATGTTTGAAGCCTGAAATGTGGCAAAAGGTCGCAAAGTTCAAGGGGGCCGAATACTTTCGCAAGGCACTGTATGACCATAGCAATGACCTTTACCGGAACATATACATTAGGTTATGCCTTGGGTTCAGAGCTACTGTTTGGCAAATGAGCTACTTGTGTACAATATAAAGCACATACTTTGTGTATCATGTAACTCTTCGTCTATGTCCGGCAGAGAGAAATGCATGCAAGTGGACTAGGGTGGCCTGTTCCTATGTAGACAATGTACTGTGTCTTTGGATGCATATTTTGTCTGCAATGTTTGTCAGTTTCAGACTGAGGGTGTTGAGGGTCAGACTGAGTCAGACTGAGGGTGTTGTGGAGGGTTGGGGGTACGGAGGCACAGAACTCATTGTGAGGGGCTTGGCTCCCCCGCTTCATTACAGCCCTGCACAGAGAGAGGGGTCCCTTACCAGCCGCGACCGAGACTCACTTGGGCGTGAGGCGAGGGTCTCCATACGGGGCATAGGGGGACATGTTTAAGAGGAACTCCTTGGGCGGGTAGGAGCTCCATCTCTGCTGCACGTTGCTGCTGTCATTGTTATTCCAAAAGTCCCTGTCTAGATCACTGCGGCCAGAGAGAGAGACAGGTAAGAGCAGTACAGCCAATCACAGTGGAGTAGGAGGGAGGAGTTTCAGGGATAGTAAGAAAGATAGGTCAGAGCAGCAGAGCCAATCACAGTGGAGCAAAGTGAAGGATAGGGAAACAGGATAGGGAAACAACCTTAGTTTAATAGATGAATGAGAGAAATGTCAATCCAGGCAATAGAGATACACCTCTAATATTTGTAGAAAATAAATGGAAAAATACATTAGGGGTAGGGGGTCCTGTACAGGGCCGGACTACCACATTAGGGGTATGGCCCTGGGGCACCGACCTCCGGGGGCCCCCATTTCTTAAATCAGCAAACTTACTATATTTCAACACATTTTTCCATGGTGCAGAGGGAAAACCTTTACCTTCTCCCATAGGATCACTGTACCCACCCACACCTCCCACCACAGGACAGTTGCACCGACCCACAGGTACCAGGAGCACCTTGAAGGCATAGAGAGCATTTCGGGGTTGGATGAATATTCATTTGGAATAGTCTGCGCAGGGTAAGATAAGATCTGTGGACAAAATTAAAATTGATATTTTGATATTTAGGATTTCTAGAAGAGAGAATTACAGACCAGTTCATTTCAGTGATTGAAGGTCTCTTCTATTGTAAGTCGATTGGCAGGTGCTTCTAAAATGCTTTTAAGAATTGCAAGTATAAATCAAAAAACAGTCCCCTGGGTTTAGGCCAGTTCTCAAAAATGCTGCGGAGGGGGTGAGTTGGTAGTGTTTCGCCCCAGGGGACATCATATGCTCGCATGGCAGAGTGAAGTTGCAAATAAAAGAAGAAGGATTTGCCCTGTAAATTAAAAGTGTAATTTCTGATAGTGGGTCTGCTAAGAATGGCTCGATGGTCGGCGAGGGCCATGGGTAATACATCTATATCAAGAACTTTGTTGTACAGGTCCTTTGAAGTGAATATAAAGTCCACGAGAGAAAAATGGTAAATTTCCATAGGAGGGATTCATAATTCGACATTAAATTGTCAACTGTCACCTCATTTGCCCATTTCCGCAGTGCCACAGAGGTCAGATACTGGTCTCCCCCCTGTCTGCCCAGATCTGTCTAGCCTATACTCCAAAACTGCATTAAAATCGCCACCAATAACTGGTCAGAAGTCAGCTAAATCTAGTGTCAGAGTACAGAATTGGTCATGAAAGGAGTTATCGTAAGTGTTCGGTGCATACACCAACAGAATAGTACTACTTGTTGTATTAAACAGCTTAATAAAGGTCAGCTTAATAAAATGGATTGTACTCTCCCTGAGGGATCCTCCACCTAAATCATTGTATTGGAAGTTGCGTCTGGCAACAATAATTACTCTTTTACTTTTTGTAGTAAAACATGATGAAGCAATGACATGATAATATTTGTTGGAAAAACAAGATACATTTTTGCGGCGTGTTCAGATCCCGTGCATTCGCAGTTTTTCAAGCTAATTTCCTGCTATTCTATATGTTTTGCCATGAGGCTGAGAGAAAATGTTGCAGTTTTGAAGCAAATTTCCTGCAATTCCACACAATTTGCTATCGTATGCTATCTGCACCCAATTTAACAAAAACAAATTGGGTTGGGGGCCCCCTGGAGGTCGAGGGCCTAGGGGCACGTGCCCTGTGTGCCTGTTCGGTAATCTGGCCCTGGTACTGCATTTATAAAAGTAATTCCATTTTAATGTTCATAATATAGTTTCAGAGGAAAACATGTTTGTCTTTGAAAAGAAAGTAGGAAAACAAGTGAATTAAGGAAGGTAAAAATTGTATCGGTCTAAAGGGGATGGGTTTGGGAAATGCATATTGTCTATTCTGTGAGCTGATACAGCATCCAGACTCATGGACAAATGAATAGATTATACCTCTCTCTGTACAAGAGATTAGATAACAGTGAAAGAGTAAAAAATGTATTCAACATCAATCACAGAGTAATATACAGTATGTTATAAGTCAAAGTGAAACAACAAAGGTTGGTTACACAGATAAAACATATTTTGGAAAAAGGGAGAGAGACAGAAAGAGAGAAGGGAGAAATGAAACAGGGAGGAGAGTGATGAAAGGGAGAATGGGAGAACAGATAGTATGGTGACAGAGGAGGGAGAGGACTGCTGGGTTAGCTGGAGACAGAGACCACCGTCCGTCAGGTCTTGGGCTGCGCAGCTGCAACCATGAAGCAGGAATGTTAACAACAAACAGTAGAATATATCATCAAGACATTGCTGCAGGTAACGTGGACATCAAATACTATTTTTTTATTGGGATTGGGCTACAGTTATAAATGTACTATGATACGCATAATATTAGGTATAGTGCTCGTTTAAGTGATTCTGACTATTTTACTTTACAAGGCATTGAGATAAAGGGTACCTTAGTGCAATCCAAGTAGAACATTGGTTTTAGGTTTCAAGTGCAAATTTCAACTGAATCTCAGCCAAGGTAATAACCTTCAGGCTGTAAAATAAAGTAACACTGCTGTTGGACAGTAAACTAGTGGCTTATCAGGGGTGGGTTAAATGTGGAAGACACATTTCAGTAGAATACATTCAGTTGGACAGTAAACTAGTGGCTTATCAAGGGTGGGTTAAATGTGGAAGACACATTTCAGTAGAATACATTCAGTTGGACAGTAAACTAGTGGCTTATCAGGGGTGGGTTAAATGTGGAAGACACATTTCAGTAGAATACATTCAGTTGGACAGTAAACTAGTGGCTTATCAGGGGTGGGTTAAATGTGGAAGACACATTTCAGTAGAATACATTCAGTTGGACAGTAAACTAGTGGCTTATCAGGGGTGGGTTAAATGTGGAAGACACATTTCAGTAGAATACATTCAGTTGGACAGTAAACTAGTGGCTTATCAGGGGTGGGTTAAATGTGGAAGACACATTTCAGTAGAATACATTCAGTTGGACAGTAAACTAGTGGCTTATCAGGGGTGGGTTAAATGTGGAAGACACATTTCAGTAGAATACATTCAGTTGGACAACTGACTAGGTCCCCCCTTTCCTTTGTCAGGAAGACATTATTACCGTCCCATTGAGTGTTCAGGGACACATCATGTAGTTCCTCATTTTACTGGACTTTAACATGCTCTTTATCTGAAGCCTGTCAAATGAAGTATGCTATAATTTATGCCTCTTGTTTTCACAGGAAGGACTGTAAAGGAGTTGTCAAGATATGCTTATTTAACAACCACAACTCCCCTTTTCATTGCTAAATATGTTCCTTCACCCTCCATATCTCAGCAGGTTTCAGTGTTGTTGCCTTTTATTTGAGCACACCCAGGCATTTGCCTCTCATCCTCTTGACAGTCCCAGTTAGCTATGCTGTAGTGAATCCCTCAAAGCCCCCCCCCCTCCCCCACACACACACACCACCCAACACCTACTTGATGGCTTTGTTTTCCCCTCGGCCACGAATCTGAACTGAATCTGGGGTGCTGGCTGCCTCCACCCCAGGCTTGTTCCTCTTCCCCTGGAGAGAGAGAGAGGGGGGGGAGAGAGAGAGAGAGAGAGAGTGAGAGAGAGACAGAGAGAGAGAGAGACAGAAAGACAGAGATTGAGACAGAGAGAGACAGAAAGACAGAGATTGAGACAGAGAGAGAGAGAGAGAGAGAGAGACAGAAAGACAGAGATTGAGACAGAGAGAGAGAGAGAGACAGAAAGACAGAGATTGAGACAGAGAGAGACAGAGAGAGACAGAAAGACAGAGATTGAGACAGAGAGACAGAGAGAGACAGAAAGACAGAGATTGAGACAGAGAGAGACAGAGAGAGACAGAAAGACAGAGATTGAGACAGAGAGAGAGAGACAGAGAAGGAGATAAATCATTTCCTTCGTGTCCATTGCCTTGTGTCTTTCTGTGAGCTGTCTTGATGGCTGTTTACATCTGAAAACACTTTCCCAGCGGAGCCTTCATTACAGAGCCTTTAGCATGCCATCAGGTGCCAAAAATATGCTAAATGATTCCAGGCAACACTTTGGATGCGAGCCAGCACATGTGCATGCTCCGCCCACCTGAGGATCTATTTCCTGTGTTTGAGGGGTGAAGAATCCACTTGTCACTTAAATTTAGCTGGATTGATTGCTTTCATTTTACTCATGCGACTCTTTCATACTCTTGCTAGTGACTGTCATTTTCCCCCCATTAATGTTACAACTGTGGAAATGTTTGTAATGACCTGTCAAACACACCACAGAAATGGGCTCAATGGAATACACAGTCGATCCATTGCATCTAAAAGAACGCTTGCTTAGTCGGGGATTTAACGCATCGTCTAGACACTTACATCACAAGAGAAGAAAGAGACCTCTATGTTGATGGGTGTTCATTTTTTGTGGAAGTGAAATGTTTACAAATAAATGAAAAGCAACTTCATAAAATGAACACTCTGATTTTAGTGATATTATGTCTGATGTCGCAAACAATGTAAAGTAAACGTCCTCTCCCTGTCAACTGAGTGTATTTTCAGCAAACTTAACATGTGTAAATATTTGTATGAACATAACAAGATTCAACAACTAAGACATAGACTGTACAAATTCCACAGAAATGTGACTAACAGAAATGGAATAATGTGTCCCTGAACAATGGGGGGGGATCGAACAGATCCTAGACGTGCTCAATGGGATTGAGATCCGGGCTCTTTGCTGGCCATGGCAGAACACTGACATTCCTGTCTTGCAGGAAATCATGCACAGAACGAGCAGTATGGCTGTTGGCATTGTCATACCGTAGGGTCAAGTCAGGATGAGCCTGCAGGAAGGGTACCACATGAGGGAGGAGGATGTCTTCCCTGTAACGCACAGCGTTGAGATTGCCTGCACTGACAACAATCTCAGTCTGATGATGCTGTGACACACCGCCCCATGATGGACCCTCAATCTCCAAATCGATCCCGCTCCAGAGTACAGACCTCAGTGTAACGCTCATTCCTGCGACGATAAACACGAACCTGACCATCACCCCTGGTGAGACAAAACCGAGACTCGTCAGTGAAGAGCACTTTTTGCAAGTTCTGGCTGGTCCAGCGACGGTGGGTTTGTGCCCATAGGCGATGTTGTTGCCGGTGATGTTTGGTGAGAAACCTGCCTTACAACAGGCCTACAAGCCCTCAGTCCAGCCTCTCTCAGCCTATTGCGGACAGTTTGAGCACTGATGGAGGGATTGTGCGTTCCTGGTGTAACTCGGGCAGTTGTTGTTGCCATCCTGTACCTGTCCCGTAGATGTGATGTTCGGATGTACCGATCCTGTGCAGGCGTTGTTACATGTGGTCTGCCACTGCGAGGACGATCAGCTGTCCGTCCTGTCTCCCTGTAGCGCTGTCTTAGGCGTCTCACAGTACAGACATTGCAATTAATTGCGCTGGCCACATCTGCAGTCCTCATGCCTCCTTGCAGCATGCCTAAGGCACATTCACGCGGATGAGTAGGGACCCTGGGCATCTTTCTTGTGGTGTTTTTCAGAGTCAGTAGAAAGGCCTCTTTAGTGTCCTAAGTTTTCATAACTGTGACCTTAATTGCCTACCGTCTGTAAGCTGTTAGTGACTTTACGACCGTTCCACAGATGCATGTTCATTAATTGTTTATGGTTCGTTGAACAAGCATGGGAAACAGTGTTTAAACCCCTTACAATGAAGATTTGTGTTATTTGGATTTTTACAAATTATCTTTGAAAGACAGAGTCCTGAAAAACGGACGTTTCTTTTTTTGCTGAGTTTATGTGTAGATACAGTTGAAGTCGGAAGTCTACATACACTTAGGCTGGAGTCATTAAAAAATATTTTTCAACCACTCCACAAATTTCTTGTTAACAAACTATAGCTTTGGCAAGTCGGTTAGGACATCTACTTTGTGCATGTCACAAGTAATTTTTCAAAAATTGTTTACAGACAGATTATTTAACTCATAATTCACTTTATCACAACTCCAGTGGGTCAGAAGTTTACATTCACTAAGTTGACTGTGCCTTTAAACAGCTTGGAAAATTCCAGAAAATTATGTCATGGCTTTAGAAGCTTCTGATAGGCTAATTTACATAATTTGAGTCAATTGGAGGTCTACCTGTGGATGTATATCAAGGCCTATCAAGTCTAGTTCATCCTTGGGAGCAATTTCCAAACACCTGACGATATGTTCATATGTACAAACAATAGTACGCAAGTATAAACACCTTGGGACCACGCAGTCGTCATACCGCTCAGGAAAGAGACGCGTTCCGTCTCCTAGAGATGAACATACTTTGGTGCAAAAAGTGCAAATCAATCCCAGGACAACAGCAAAGGACCTTGTGAAGATGCTGGAGGAAACAGGTACAAAGTATCTATATCCACAGTAAAACCAGTCCTATATCGACATAATCTGAAAGGCCGCTCAGCAAGGAAGAAGCCACTGCTCAAAAACCGCCATAAAAAAGCCAGACTACGGTTTGCAACTATACATGGGGACAAAGATCGTACATTTTGGAAAAATATCCTCTGATCTGATGAAACAAAAATAGAACTGTTTTCCCGTAATAACCATCATTATGTTTGGAGGAAATAGGGGGAGGCTTGCAAGCCAAAGAACACCATCCTAACCGTGAAGCATGGGGGTGGAAGCATCATGTTGTGGGGGTGCTTTGCTGCAGGAGGGACTGGTGCATTTCACAAAATTGATGGCATCATAAGGTGGGAAAATGATGTGGATACATTGAAGCAACATCTCAAGACATCAGTCAGGAAGTTAAAGCTTGGTCGCAAATGGGTCTTCCAAATCAACAATGACCCCAAGCATACTTCCAACATTGTAGCAAAATGGCTTAAGGACAGTAAAGTCAAGGTATTGGAGTTGCCATCACAAAGCCCTGACCTCAATCCTATAGAAAATGTGTGGGCAGACCTGAAAAAGCGTGTGCGAGCAAGGAGGCCTACAAACCTGACTCAGTTACACCAGCTCTGTCAACTTATTGTGGGAAGCTTGTGGAAGGCTACCCAAAACGTTTGCCCCAAGTTAAACAATTTAAAGGCAATGCTACCAAATACTAATTGAGTGTATGTAAACTTCTGACCTACTGGGAATGCGATGAAAGAAATCATTCTCTCTACTATTATTCTGACATTTCACATTCTTTTTTCAATTTAAAGTTTTATTAAGTTTTCTTGTTTTTCAATCAACCAACAAAAGACATTCCGCATTCACAGATGTGACAGATTAAAAAAAATATATAAATAAAAAATTATTATAATATATTTTTAAAAAAATGTAAAAATAATAATAGTAATAAAAAATAAAAATAATAATAATATATATTTATAAAAAAAAATATATATATGTAAAACTTGCAGCAGCACTATCAAGGTTCTTATTAGCTATTTCTAGCCTTCGCTGAGACGATGAGCAAATAATTCATTTTTAGATTTTACAGCACCTTACACAACATGTATCTGCTCATTTCCCTAGTCACCCCGTTCACTCTGTCCAGTTTAAAATATAGTTGAGTAGTGGAGACCAGAGTCTATCAAACTTGGGCTGTCTCTTGCGGAGGTCATAAGTGAGCTTTTCAAGAGGGAGAAAGTCAACAATCTGGTCAATCCCCATTTTAAATGTAGGAGGGGTATTAGAGGCTCACAATAGAAGAATACATTTCTTAGCAAAGTATGTAATAGTCATGAGCAAATTTTCTCTGTCAGGATCAAGAACAAAGTCCTGCTGGGCATTAAGAAGATAGATACACGGGGTCATATCAAACTGTACCTCTAGTATTTTCTGTGCAGCAGTATGTACAGATTGCCAGAATCTGGCAATATCTCAAACAGTTCCAAAATACATGCATATAGGTTCCACTTTCAGAGGTACATCTTTTACAGTTAGGAGAGGTGTCAATTTTCATTCTATGGAGTCTCAAAGGAGTGTAATAAAATGTGTACAAAAAATTGTAATTAGATTCTTTCATTTTTACATTAGTAGAGGAGCAGTATACCCTGTCGCAAACCTCTGCCCATAACTCATCACTGATAGTCAGACCAAGGTCCCTTTCCTAGATTATTTTCAAAGGAGTAAAGGAGGAGCCTCCTTTCTCAGAAAGGAGTATATAGATATAAGATATTTTGCCTTTAATGGATTGTGCTGTGACAAGAAGGGTTTCAACTTCATTCAACTGAGTTCTAAACCTCCTCTTGGACGTACATGAGGAAATTACATGTCTAATGTTGAATTTTAAAAATGGGATCTTGGCACATTGAATTCACTGCAGAGCTCTTGAAAGGATTTCAGTGTAGTGGTTTTCTGATTAAATAGGTCTGAAAAGGTCCTGATTCCTAGAGTATGCCAAAGATTAAAGTTGGCATCCTTCAGGACTTTTGGCAAGTCTGGGTTGCCTACTATGGGCGAGTGTGAACATATTTGGGAGGAAATGCCCAGCTATTTCTTACAGTCCCTCCATGCTAGTGGGGTGCTGTAAATCACAAAGGTTTTGGCTATGTTGCACACTTCACTAAAGTTATTGATGAATATAATTGAGCTTAGTGGCAATGAACCACAGGATTGGGCTTCTATCTGAATCCACGTTGACTCTTGTCTGTTTGTGATCCATGTTAGCATGTTGCGGATTTGGGCAGAGGGAGAGAAGGGCAAGACCACCCTTAGATTGAGGTTTCGATAGAGTGGAGAACTTGATCCTAGGTTTTTGATTGCCCCATATAAATTTGGTGATGCTTTGGTTAGTTGTTTTGAAAAAGTAAACTGGGAGATAGCATGGGAGCATCTGAAATAAGTAGTTCAGTCTAGGGAGGATGTTCATACAGATGACATTAATTCTTCCTACTAAGCTAATTGGGAGGGAGATCCAGGTTTGGAGATCGTTCTTGATTCGATCCAGGAGTGGAAGATAGTTTTCCTTGAAAAGGCTATTCAGATCTGTGTCTTCCATAGGAATGGACATAGTGTCTTCATAGAGCTGGTGAGTGTAAGATTGAGAGGGCAGACAGTGGATTTGTTCAAATTGATCCTATAACCTGAAAACTTGCCATACTGAGCAATTGTGTCTAAAATGGGAGGGATTACTCTGGGTTGGATATGTAGAGCAAGACATCATCCGCGTAAAGCGAAATCTTGTGCTGTAGGCCACCTGCAGAAACACCCATAATACTTGGATTGCTCCTTATCAACTCTGCCAGTGGCTCCGCCCCAAACAAGTAGAGCAGGAGGGACAGCGAGCACCCTTGTCTTGTGCCCCGTCCCAAAGGGAATCTGTCAGAATTCAGCCCGTTAGTAGTCATCATGGCATTTGGATGAGAGTATCGTGATTTGATCCATTTAATAAAGTTTGGGCCCATTGTCTAGGGTTGGGTTAAGGGTACAATTAAAATCTCCGGCCACCACGCCAAAGGAAACACAATGCTCATTGAACAGGGTTATCATTTTTGACATAAAAGCAGGAGTATCTGTGTTGGGGGCGTATATGTTTAAGATAGTGATTGGTTGTCCATACAGTGACCCAGTTATCAAAATAAATCTCCCCCCCAGATCAGATATGTTTTTGTCAATTATGAATGGAACATTCTTATGGATAAGTATGGCTGTACCTCCACTGTTTGATTTGAAAGATGAGAAATACACCTGTCCCACCCAAGCTCTGAGGAGTTTGGCATGTTCAGCATCACAGAGGTGTGTCTCTTGTAATAGCGCGATGTCTGCTTTTTCCTTTTTTAGAGCACATAGTATCTTTTTCCGTTTTATTGCATGCCCTAGACCATGGCAGTTCCATGTCAATAGATTTAAGGTACTAGTCATCGTCATCGAGCAGTAATCGAACTTTAGTGCAAGTCATCGCTGGGTAAAAGTGGATAGCAATTACAGCTGCATTCACATAAAAGGAAAATAATCATCTCTGAACCCCCCAGCAGAGTTCCCAAAAAACTCGACATATCCCGTTGGATCTATTACCCCCCCGCTCAGTCTCAATTCTGTGTTCAAAAAAAAAAAAATGGGAACAGTTAGCAACCCACAACGTCTCCCCC
This sequence comes from Oncorhynchus tshawytscha, assembly GCF_018296145.1. Taxonomy (NCBI): domain Eukaryota; kingdom Metazoa; phylum Chordata; class Actinopteri; order Salmoniformes; family Salmonidae; genus Oncorhynchus; species Oncorhynchus tshawytscha. Next base: position 68,573,563 of record NC_056440.1, on the reverse strand, counting down.
TCCCCACCAAAGAAATGCCTCATCCTCTCCTCTCCCCCCCGCATTGAGTGTGTGACAACGTAGACCCCATCCAGACCACATTAAAAGAGGGAGAAAATAAAATCAATATCCCAGCCTACATATACCTCCCCCAAGGGACATAGGGAACCACAAGTAATTATAGCAACGGGAAAAAAGGGAAATAAAAGTAGGCTGAAATGTTAGTAGGCCGAGGTTAGGCTATAGAGCCTATCCCTCTCAGCTAAAGGAAAATAAATATAGATTAGACGGCTATAATAACATTTAGCGGGTGGGTCTTTGGAGATCGGCTATATGTTGTCTTACCTCCTTTAGTAATAACAGTAATCGTATTTAGTCATTGGTCGATTTCACATTGACCAGGATTGTCTTTCAAAAAACGTTTTGCCTCTTCGGGAGTTTTGAAGTGTCGCAGGGCTCCTTGGTGAAGAATCCTGAGCTCGTTTGGGTATTTGAATCCCCTGAAGATGCCTCGGTCAATGGAGTATTTCTTCACCTCGTCAAACTCTCTGCGCTTTCGGCGTATTCCAGCTGACAGGTCCTGGTGTAAAGCGAGTTTGGCGTTTCCCACTGTAATGGTGTTGATTTTCGCCGCCTGTAGGACTCATTCCTTGTCGGTGAATCTCAGGAAACGTATGGTGATTGGGCGAGGTGGTTGTCTGGCTGCTGGTGGGGGCCTCAGTGCTCGGTGAGCTCTCTCGAGTTCTATGGGCCTGTCGGCGGACAGGTGGAGCCACTCGGGAAGTTTGTCTTGCAGGTAGCGGATCAGTGGCATGTTTCCCTCTTCTTTTTCGCCCAGATTTAATATATATTTTTTTCCCTCCGCCCCCTGTTTTCCAGGTCCTCTTTTTTCTCTTCCAGATGCTCTATTTTCTTTTTAGCATATGCTATTGTTTCCATGGCGTCTGTCAATAAGTTTTCCATGGATAGGACTCGACCCTCTGCCTCATCCAGGCACATCCATCTTGTTGTTGATGTCAGGCAAAGCATTTTCCAGGATTGTCACCTTGCCCCCTATCACACTGAGCTGAGAGTTAATGGCATCTAATTTAATGTTGAGTTCTGTACATTGGGATCTCAACTCAGAAAGGACGTCTTCGACAGAGTGTGGGGTTGGCATTCGTTGGGCCTCGGGGGGGAACGGGTCCTCTTGCTCCTGGCTAATGGTGCTAGATTTTTCTGAAGCTAGCTGCTTCTTGGAGGCTTTTCCCGTCGCTAATACTCGAGTCCGGGTAAAAATGTTACCTGTAATGTCGCCTTTTGTAGCCGCCATGACTTTTTGACTAAAGCTAAAGGAGTTTAAACTTGAAGTGGAGGTAAGATTAGGAATTGGAAACAACTTGTGCGGAGCTCTTAGTTCATGCGGCCATCTCGTTCAAGGGTCACGTGATGCCCCCCCATTTCACATTCTTAAAATAAGGTGGTGATCCTAACTGACCCAAAACAGGGAATTCTTACTAGGATTAAATATCAGGAATTGTGAAAAACTGAGTTTAAATGCATTTGGCTAAGGTGTATGTAAACTTCCAGCTTCAACTGTAGGTGTAATCTGGAGCCAAGCATGTTGATTTTTAATCCAAGGGTATCCTGCTATTGACATACTTGTTGAATTATGGAACAGAACGTGACAGCAACAAGTAATTCATGAGCCATCTCTGCAGCACTCCACTAATCAGGCCTTTATGGTAGAGTGGCCAGACGGAAGCCACTCCTCAATAAAAGGCACGTGACAGCCCGCTTAGAGTTTGCCAAAAGGCACCTAAAGGACTCAGACCATAAGAAACAAGATTCTCTGTTCTTATGAAACCAAGACTGAACTCTTTGGCCTGAATGCCAAGCATCACGTCAGGAGGAAACCTGGCACAATCCCTACGGTGAAGCATGGTGGTGGCAGCATCATGCTGTGGGGATGGTTTTCAGTGGCAGGGACTGGGAGTCTAGTCAGGATCGAGGAAAATATGAATGGAGCAAAGTACAGAGAAAATCTGCTCCATAGCGCTCAGGACCTCAGACTGGGGCGAAGTTTCACCTTCCAACAGGACAACAACCCTAAACACACAGCCAAGACAACACAGGAGTGGCTTCGGGACAAGTCTCTGAATGTCCTTGAGTGGCCCAGCCAGAGCCCAGACTTGAACCTGATCGAACATCTCTGGAAAGACCTGAAAATTGCTGTGCAGCGACGCTTCCCATCCAACGTGACAGAGCTTGAAAGGATCTGCAGAGAAGAATGGGAGAAACTCCCCAAATACAGGTGTGCCAAGCTTGTAGCGTCATACCGAAGAAAACTCAAGGCAGTAATCGCTGCCAAAGACACTTCAACAAAGTACTAAGTAAAGGGTCTGAATACTTATGTAAATGTGATATTTTTGCTTTGTCATTATGGGGTATTGTGTGTAGATTGATAAGGGAAAAAAACAATTTAATCAATTTTAGAATAAGGCTGTAACGTAACAAAATGTTGAAAAGGTCAAGGGGTCTGAATACTTTCTGAATGCACTGTATGAGTGCATAAAAAAGGAAATTATTATACAATAAATTATACAATAAATTGAATACCTGAATTCCCACTAGAATCCCTGAACTCCATTCATTAGTTGTCTGTGCCAGTAAAATGTTTTATGTGCTATAATTCAGTTAATATCTGATGGGACTTTCTTCAGTTAATATCTGATGGATTTTAAACATGCCATTTTTTTAGTATCTTCATCTATTGTCCAACTGTTGCATTTATTAGAATTATTTTGAAACCCTTGTAACCATTTTGATGACCGTTGCTACATACAGCCAGCTCTCAGGATCTACATGTGAATCCCTCTCCACAGCAATCATCCAGACATCTGTTAACCATACAGACTGAACGGATGGGAGCATCAAGCATCAGACACAGTGGGGATTAGACACGTCCACACACATACAACACTCCCAACACACATACAACACTACACACTCAGAAACAGTACACACCCAAACATACATAAAACAGAGGTGTTAAAATAGATCCAGAATTCCCAACAGTCAGTGGAATTATGATGAAACATTTTGAGATTAATCTGAAGACTGCAACTATATGATAAACCATGGAACTCATGACTGCAGCTATATGATAAACCTTGGAACTCATGACTGCAGCTATATGATAAACCTTGGAACTCATGACTGCAGCTATATGATAAACCTTGGAACTCATGACTGCAGCTATATGATAAACCTTGGAACTCAGGACCTCAGCTATATGATAAACCTTGGAACTCAGGACTGCAGCTATATGATAAACCTTGGAACTCAGGACTGCAGTTATATGATAAACCTTGGAACTCAGGACTGCAGTTATATGATAAACCTTGGAACTCAGGACTGCAGCTATACGATAAACCTTGGAACTCAGGACTGCAACTATATGATAAACCTTGGAACTCAGGACTGCAGATATATGATAAACCTTGGAACTCAGGACTGTATAATTGATATGGTTTGACTCAAACTGTTATAGTTTCATATCGAAAAAATACTCAAGCTGAGTTTCTGAACTAACTTGATTCAATAGGTGTTACTCACCAAACCTAATATTTACAATGTGATCCTTGTAAAATTCAAATAATGATGGATTTTCCTTTCATTTCAGTTCCTTTCCAAACATATACATCACATGTAGTAGAGGAAACCTTAACCCTGTAAAGAAAGGTTTTCAAAAGGCAGTTTGGAGCAGGAAAGGGTTTTACTATAGACTTACTGTCACATTCCCTGTCACAAATTACATGGCCTGTTTGTTATAAACACTTATCAATAGAGGGCAGATCTCTGGAAATGACCTAACTAACCCCACTGCCCACCCATCCACCAACACACAGTCATTCACTCACACAGTTGTTTTAGGGACTCAAAAAAAGGCTAGATTTCAAACAGTCAAGAATATGCTATCAAGTGCAGCTCATCTATCATTTAACACTATCATAAAATCTTCAGGAGGCTAGAGAGTAGGGGAAGGAGAGAGAAAACACTGAAGACAGGGAGTGGGACATGAGAGAGAGAGGGAGAGGGAAGAGAAGGGAAAGAAGATGGAGAGAAAGGCAGAGGCAATGTATGATTGAGTGGGAGAGAGAGAGAGAGAGTGACAGAATGAGGGGAGTTGAAACAGAATAAAGTGAGATGGAGAGAGGAGAGACATCAGAGGATATGGGAGATAGTGGGGGAGGATGGGGGAGAGAATAGAGGAGATTATGGAGAGAGGGAAGGGGGAGAGAATAGAGGAGAGGATGGGAAGAGGAGAGGATAAGGGAATGGAGAAGAGGGTGGGGGAGAAGAGGTGGGCATCATGGATGTCTCCCCGCTAAGAACAGTGTAATGCTGCAGCCCTGTGAAGGATCTGTCCTCAGCCCTCAGTCCCGCTGTCATTATATCTGTCACAGCACAACACACATAATGGCTGCCAACACCACTCATATCTCCCTTCTCCCTTCTCCTCCCCTCTTCCCATCCTCTATCCAACTCTTTCTTCCCCTCCTCATCTCCTCCCTCCCCACTTCCTGCTTCCTCCCTCTCCTTCTCTCCTCCTTCCCCTTCTCTGCTCCCCCCCATCCTCTCCTCCTTCCCTCCTCCTTCCTGCCATAATCGACCCATGAGACCTGTTTCTGACTTCTTCATCTTCCCTCACCCATATGCTGGGCTGATATACTGCACCTCTACACAGGGCTGCATCTATCAACTACCATGGGCTAAATATCACAGTATTTATCACAGTATTTATCTAATTGTGTCTATCTCTGTGTACTTCCTCATAAACACAATGGTCTCAGAGCCGCATAGCTATGTCACAATGGGACGCCGGACTATCGTGTCTCTCAGCATCTGTAGACTCTGAATTACGGTTACGAAACACTTGTAAAGAGGGAGACATATGGTATTTGCAAAGACAGACAAAGAGTGTGAGGGTAAATAGAGAAATAGAAAGGGCGAGGACAAGAGAAATGGACAGTGAGGGTTGAGTAGTTTTACTGTGTGTGTGTCTGTGTATTTGACAGGGTATGATATGATTCATCTTTGAAGACCAGACTGAAAGTCCTCAATCTACACAGGGTGTGACAGACTGGTAAAATATCATAGATGTGCAGCAATACAAATGTGCGTAATACCAGTTACTAATATGACATATTATTTACATGCTTTAAGCATGCTTATTCAATCTCCATCTCACTTCAGAACCGTTCTCAGCTGAATTCAGTCCTCTGCATGTTTTACCCACCTATGTCCTGTCCTCACTCCACAAATGCTCCTAGACAGAGCGAGAGAGAGAGAAAGGCCAAGATAGGGACAGAGAGATAACTAGAAAGAGACGGAGAAAGAAAAGCCAAGAGAGGGACAGACAGAGGAGAGGGACAACGATGGAGAGAGGGACCAAAAGCAGGGGAGCGTATTTCCAGATGAAACGTATGGGCAGAATCAGTTGCTCAGGCAGCAGCCAATAGCTCAGAGTGATGTGTACATTAGCATATGAATCATTAACATGGGACCGGGAGCCGGCGACAAGCAGGCACACGCACTGCTCAGAGCACAAAGCCATGTTTACATAACCTAATGGAGAATTCTGTTCATGTTCACCATCATGGCCACACAACATCTCCCCATACCATTCCCCTTGCACACTACCAAGAGCCCACACACAAAGTTATGGAAACAGAAGGATACTCAAGAAAATAGAACACAACCGGAAAGCACTGCAACTTTTATCCAAGGAGTTTTTTATGGCGGAAAAAAGTAATTTGGAGTTATGCGGTCTAGCATATAAACTAAAGCTGGCAAGAGACTGAAATTTTATTTAACTTTGCAAGGTAGTTAAGAACAAATTCTTATTTACAATGACTGCCTACCCTGGCCAAACCCAGACGATGCTGGGCCAATTGTGGGCCACCCAATCACAGCCGGATGTGATACAGCCTGGATTCGTACCAGGGACTGTAGTGACACCTCTTTTTATTTTATTTAACTAGGCAAGTCAGTTAAGAACAAATTCTTACTTAAAATGACAACCTAGGAACAGTGAGTTAACTGCCTTGTTCAGGGGCAGAACGACAGAGTTTTACCTTGTCAGCTCTGGGATTCAATCTAGCAACCTATCAGTTACTAGTCCAACGCTCTAACCACTAGGCTACCTGCCATTGAGATGCAGTGCTTTAGAATGCTGCGCAACTCGGGAGCCCAAAATATGAACTCAAAAGTGTGATTCTGCCATTGACTAACTGCTAGACACAAAAATTCAATGTGCTCATGTTCTATCCTCAGTGTCTGCATTTTAGTGTCCTGGAATGTGTGTATTACTGTTTTGCTTATGTTAATGTAGTGAATGTAGCCTACAGTTTATGCACACATATGTTGCAATACACTGAGACCAGATGTACGGGTGGGGGAGGTGAGAGAATGAAAGAATGAGAGGAGGGGAAATCATTCTTTACTTAATAGAATATGATATACTCAATTATATAGAATATGATATACTCAATGATATAGAATGGTGAAATGATTCAATCAAATAGACTATCTTTTCATTCTGAATGTCTGATCCATGAACCATCTTTCTGCTTTCCTCTAATTGCCAAACGGCAGGAACAGGCAGCAAATAGCTCATTATTAATTGCAGCTAATTACCTGGGTGTCCAACTGTACCATTTTAATGGCATGGGGTTCGGAGAAGGGCACGGACATAGTGCATTGTCATGGAGAGAGAGGGGGGGGGAGAGATATGGAGAGCGAAAGATGGAGAGAATTGATTAAACTTTTACAGCGCTTTTCATTACAGACATAATCTCAAAGCATGTCTTTGCATGTCTCCGTCTCTCACATGTCTCCATCTCTCACATGTCTCAGTCTCTCACATGTCTCCGTCTCTCACATGTCTCAGTCTCTCACATGTCTCCGTCTCTCACATGTCTCCGTCTCTCACATGTCTCAGTCTCTCACATGTCTCCGTCTCTCACATGTCTCAGTCTCTCACATGTCTCAGTCTCTCACATGTCTCAGTCTCTCACATGTCTCAGTCTCTCACATGTCTCAGTCATGTCTCAGTCTCTCACATGTCTCAGTCTCTCACATGTCTCACATGTCTCCGTCTCTCACATGTCTCAGTCTCTCACATGTCTCAGTCTCTCACATGTCTCAGTCTCTCACATGTCTCAGTCTCTCACATGTCTCAGTCTCTCACATGTCTCCGTCTCTCACATGTCTCCGTCTCTCACATGTCTCAGTCTCTCACATGTCTCCGTCTCTCACATGTCTCAGTCTCTCACATGTCTCAGTCTCTCACATGTCTCAGTCTCTCACATGTCTCAGTCTCTCACAGTCTTCCTCTTGTGCAGTATGTAACACCTACAGCCTAACACCTCTCTCTCTCACTATGCTGCAGTTCTATTATGAGGATGTGGGGCATGTCTGTGCAAATGTGTGTGTATACAGTTCTGGGGTTCAACCCTACCAGGTAGCTAACCTTACCAGGCAGCTAATCCTACCAGGCAGCTAACCCTACCAGGCAGCTAACCTTACCAGGCAGCTAACCCTACCAGGAAGCTAACCCTACCAGGAAGCTAACCCTACCAGGCAGCTAACCTTACCAGGCAGCTAACCTTACCAGGTAGCTAACCTTACCAGGCAGCTAACCTTACCAGGTAGCTAACCTTACCAGGCAGCTAACCTTACCAGGCAGCTAACCTTACCAGGCAGCTAACCCTACCAGGCAGCTAACCTTACCAGGCAGCTAACCCTACCAGGCAGCTAAACCTACCAGGCAGCTAACCCTACCAGGCAGCTAACCTTACCAGGCAGCTAACCTTACCCTGCAGCTAACCCTACCAGGCAGCTAACCCTACCAGGCAGCTAACCTTACCAGGCAGCTAACCTTACCAGGCAGCTAACCCTGCCAGGCAGCTAACCCTACCAGGCAGCTAACCCTACCAGGCAGCTAACCTTACCAGGCAGCTAACCTTACCAGGCAGCTAACCCTACCAGGCAGCTAACCCTACCAGGCAGCTAACTCAGGATAAATCCCTACTAGCTCTGGGGAATATTATGGGTCAGTGCTGGGGTGTGTAATTTGACCTGAACATGTGTATATTGACCTCTCGGCCAGGTCATCATTGCCGATGATAACTGACCAACCTAGTTGATTAAAAGTTGTACAAATAAATAAGAGTCATGGAAGAGTGGATGGAAGCCTGCTGTACTGTGTTGTTCTGGGAAGGACAATGTGTCCTAAAACCAAATAATAGGATATAATGTCATAGGTAAATGTTAGTGGTCCACTCACCAGTTTGCGTTGACACCAGCTGCAGACTCCACACAGAGCTACGAGCCACACGGCACACACCGTCAGCCCCAGAGATACCAGGAACACACTGATAGATAGAGACCCTGCAGAGAGACAGAGGGAGGGGAGAGAGAGAGAGAGAGAGGTTGTGAGGTCTGGGGTCCGCTCACCAACCAAGACTTCACAAAATGGGACAAACACCAAATTGAGACTCTGCATGCAGAATTCTGCAAAAATATCCTCTGTGTACAACGTAGAACACCAAATAATGCATGCAGAGCAGAATTAGGCCGATACCCACTAATTATCAAAATCCAGAAAAGAGCTGTTAAATTCTACAACCACCTAAAAGGAAGCGATTCCCAAACCTTCCATAACAAAGCCATCACCTACAGAGAGATGAACCTGGAGAAGAGTCCCCTAAGCAAGCTGGTCCTGGGGCTCTGTTCACAAACACAAATACACCCCACAGAGCCCCAGGACAGCAGCACAATTAGACCCAACCAAATCATGAGAAAACAAAAAGATAATTACTTGACACATTGGGAAAGAATTAACAAAAAAACAGAGCAAACTAGAATGCTATTTGGCCCTAAACAGAGAGTACACAGTGGCAGAATACCTGTCCACTGTGACTGACCCAAACTTAAGGAAAGCTTTGACTATGTACAGACTTAGTGAGCATAGCCTTGCTATTGAGAAAGGCCGCCGTAGACAGACCTGGCTCTCAAGAGAAGACAGGCTATGTGCACACTGCCCACAAAATGAGGTGGAAACTGAGCTGCACTTCCTTACCTCCTGTCCAGCGTATGACCATATTAGAGATACATATTTCCCTCAGATTACACAGATCCACAAATAATTTGAAAACAAATCCAATTTTGATAAACTCCCATATCTACTGGGTTAAATTCCACAGTGTGCCATCACAGCAGCAAGATTTGTGACCTGTTGCCACAAGAAAAGGGCAACCAGTGAAGAACAAACACCACCAAACACCATATATATATAATATGACATTTGTAATGTCTTTATTGTTTTGAAACTTCTGTATGTGTAATGTTTACTGTTAATTTTTATTGTTTATTTCACTTTTGTATAATATCTACCTCACTTGCTTTGGCAATGTTAACACATGTTTCCCATGCCAATAAAGCCCCTTGAATTGAATTGAATTGAATTGAGAGAGAGAGATAGATGGGGAGAGAGAGGGGGACAGAGGGGGGAGGGGAGAGAGAGGAAGAGAGATAGCGAGGGAGAGGAAGAGAGATAGAGGTCACTGTTAAATGCAAGTCAATCATGAGATGGGAAGGAGAAGGAGAGAAAGGGCAAGACCAAGAGCAAATGTTGTGGAAAGGATATCTATACATATCCCTTTGGCAATATGTTGGTAAAATCTAATAAACACATGCAGGAAAAATACACAAATGAGGCATAGGAGAAGTAAGTGTGGGAGGAGAGGGAAGTGTGGGAGGAGAGGGAAGTGTGGGAGGAGAAGTAAGTGTGGGAGGAGAGGGAAGTGTGGGAGGAGGGGAAGTGTGGGAGGAGAGGGAAGTGTGGGAGGGGGGAAGTGTGGGAGGGGAAGTGTGGGAGGAGAGGGAAGTGTGGGAGGAGAAGTAAGTGTGGGGGAGTGTGGGAGGGAAGTGTGGGAGGAGAGGAAGTGTGGGAGAAGGAAGTGTGGGAGGAGAGGGAAGTGTGGGAGGAGAGGGAAGTGTGGGAGGAGAGGGAAGTGTGGGAGGAGAGGGAAGTGTGGGAGGAGAGGGAAGTGTGGGAGGAGAGGGAAGTGTGGGAGGAGAGAGTGTGGGAGGAGAGGGAAGTGTGGGAAGTGTGGGAGGAGAGGGAAGTGTGGGAGGAGAGGGAAGTGTGGGAGGAGAGAGGAAGTGTGGGAGGAGGTGCTTCTAGTAAGTGTGGGAGGAGAGGGAAGTGTGGGAGGAGAGGGAAGTGTGGGAGAGAGAGGGAAGTGTGGGAGGAGAGGGAAGTGTGGGAGGAGAGGGAAGTGTGAGCCTGTAATGTGCTAGTGATTTTTAATATGCTCTCTCCCACTCAATCATCACTAACTTGCAGACAGAGCAATATATCAAGAGAAAAAGGGAAAGAGACAGGAAAAGAGGGCAAGTGTACCGGTATAAAATATCATGTCTACTTTCCCCATCTGTGTCAGTATCTACAGCTGGTGAATGAATACAGAGTTGCTGAAACGAAGGAAAAGAAAAACAATGGTCATTAAGAGGGTTCAATTACAAGTCTTGTAATCTGCAGCTTCCTTCCTCTTTGGTGTCTCATTGTACATGATCAGTACTGCAGCTTTTCCTCTTGTCTTTTGTTCATCTTTCAAGAAGTCAAGACCAAACTTGAGAGATGAAACCTCTTTCACGCACACATTTCTGGTAAAAAAAATAACTACATCACTGCATCTTGAATGCTATTCATCTAGCCCACCTCCTCTGCCAAGACAATTCAAAAGGCAAAGACGTGTTGGCAAACAACATTGTGCATAAACAATGGACTTCAATTCCACCTCATCCTCCCATTCTTTCTGTTACATTCTCCCTTTCTCTGTCCCTCTGCCTACACAATTCCTCTGCTTTCTCATCCCTTCCTCTCTCCATCCCTCTCTCCGCCCCTCTCTCCATCTCTCTCTCCATCCCTCCCTATAAAACTCTAGGTCTTGTAAGTTGTTCATGGCAGAGAACAGAAGGAGTAGCTTGGTAAAAACATCCACATATCACTCTTCCCTCACACTTTCTTTCATTTCCTGTCATCCTTCCTCTATTTCCACATGAGGCCTCCTACCTTTCTCCATTCTTTCTTGCTCTCCTTTTGCTCAGTATGTTGTTCAATTTATTTTCCTACTATCTATTGTGAGAAAAATAATACAGTGAGTAGCCTTTGTAGAACACATCCATCAAAGGAAGCAATCAGTTGACATTATGTTTTCAACAGAACCTGAGCAATGACAATGATACTGTAACTATCCATTACTGGTCATCTCACTCAGAAAGCAATTCAACATGTCATAATGCTGCTGATAAGTGGCCATAATGGCAGGTGTTTCATGGAGGTCTTTCATCTTTTCAGTATTTTTTTAAAGGGATGAAATGGATGACCCTGAGGTCATATACAGTATGCTGCTGTAATGTTTTTAAAAAAAGTAGATCTGTGTATAGATGGCATTTTTAATTGCAGAGTATTTTTTCTTCTTCTCTTACCTTCGTCATTGCTGTGGATTAGACTGCAGTGTATACGTTTCAGTGAAATGGTCAAAAACAGTTCCTAGCCTATTTAGTCCACTGTTGAGTTACATAATGGCTGAAGATCATTGTTTGGTTTAAGGTAGGCTAACTTATGAACAAAGACCAATGTTGCTAGTTGGTGTGGCTGAATAATAAAAACAATCTATTAGCGCCGAACAGCCAATGGAGGTTAAACAAACAGCTGTGATTCAGCACAATGGACAGCGGCAGAATCGGAATTCACCCGAACAGTGTGGGCAGAGACAGAATCCGCACAGTGTGGACAGTGACAGAATCGGAAATCACCCTGGCAGTGTGGACTGCAACCATTTTTTTTACAGTTGTAGTGGAGCTACCCATTCCATTACGACAATCCCTGAAGATAAATGGGGAATAGCCTATAGGCTTATACCAGGAAGAAATAGAGACACAGCATTCTCTCGCATAACCAATAATAACCAAAAACTAGAAAGATAACACACTAACATGATTTAACAATAAGTATTTAATGACCTGGCCTGGCACAAAGGAGCTGGCCAGGTAGCTAGCTTCCTGACTGTAAGGCTGCTGTAAGGTTGCTACACAGAGCAATTACTACTGTGAGCTGGCCCACCCTAATATTGAAACTCATCTTGATCTCCCAGAGGCACATCCATTAGATGCTTCTGATAGGGCAGAGAATTGCATCCTGGTCATTAGCTCGGTGAGTTCCTGTAATGATTCAACAGCAGCTTTAATATGTCTATCAGCCCAGCCAGGCTGCTGTAAAAGAGCCTGGGAAGAGATACAGTGCCTTGCAAAAGTATTCATCCCCCTTCGCGTTTTTACTATTTTGTTGCATTACAACATGTCATTTAAATGGATTTTTATTTGGATTTCATGTTATGGACATAAAAATAGAAAATAGTCCAGCACTAAGCAAGCGGCACCATGAAGACTAAGGAGCTCTCCAAACAGGTCAGGGACAAAGTTGTGGAGAAGTACAGATCAGGGTTGGGTTATAAAAAAATATCAGAAACTTTGAACATCCCATGGAGCATGGAAAGAAATGGAAAGAAAATGGCACCACAACAAACCTGCCAAGCCTCCCACCAAAACTCACGGACCAGGCAAGGAGGGCATTAATCAGAGAGGCAAGAAAGAGACCAAAGATAACCCTCAAGGAGCTGCAAAGCTCCACAGCGGAGATTGGAGTATCTGTCCATAGGACCACTTTAAGCCGTACACTCCACAGAGCTGGGCTTTACGGAAGAGTAGAAAAAAGCCTTTGCTTAAAGAAAAAAATAAGCAAACACATTTGGTGTTCACCAAAAGACATGTGGGAGACTCCCCAAACTTATGGAAGAAGGTACTCTGGTCAGATGAGACTAAAATGTTGCTTTTTGCCATCAAGGAAAACGCTATGTCTGGCGCAAACCCAACACCTCTCATTACCCCGAGAACAGCAGGATGTTTTTCCACCGGCAGAGACTGTGAAACTGGCCAGAATTTAAGGAATGATGGATGGTGCTAAATTCTTGAGGGAAACCTGTTTGAGTCTTCCAGAGATTTGAGGCTGGGATGGAGGTTCACCTTCCAGCAGGACAATGACCCTAAGCATACTGCTAAAGCAACACTTGAGTGGTTTAAGGGGAAACATTTAAATATCTTGGAATGGCCTAGTCAAATCCCAGATCTCAATCCAATTGAGAATTTGTGGTATGACTTAAAGATTGCTGTACACCAGCAGAACCCATCCAATTTGAAGGAGCTGGAGCAGTTTTGCCTTGAAGAATGGGCAAAAATCCCAGTGGCTAAATGTGCCAAGCTTATAGAGACATACCCCAAGAGACTTGTAGCTGTAATTGCTGCAAAAGGTGCCTCTACAAAGTATTGACTTTGGGGGGGGGTGAATAGTTATGCATGCTCAAGTTTTCTGTTTACTTGTCTTACTTCTTGTTTGTTTCACAATAACAAATATTTTGCATCCTAAAAGTGGTAGGCATGTTGTGTAAATCAAATGATACAACCCCCAAAAAGGAAAAATGCCAAGGGGTGAATACTTTCACAAGCCACTGTAGATGGATACAGCTGTGCTGCATTTAGCTGAGGAAAAAGGGTGGAAAATAGCAGCGAGCCTAACAGAAGGTGGTGGTAGTGTAAACAAGGGGTTGAATCAGACTGTTGTATTACAGCTGTGGTGTGTATGGTCGATGGGCAGGGATGGGTGCATCAGGTAGGGATGCTTTCAAAAGGATTGCGACAGCTTCCCTAATACTTTTACAGTCCAAATAATTCACATTTAGACTATGAATCACTAAAAGCTAATGAGTTCTGCCCCAGTAAGGCAATTTATTACAGAGTACAACACAAAGACAGCTCTGGCAAAAACAATATGGTCACATGGATGGCCCTTCTCAATGACTCTCTCCCCAGGAGTGGCCCCATGCAGTGCTGTGCTGGGTGTCACACAGAGAGCCTCCTGTGGCTAATTCCAGACCAGACATTCACAGCACTGCAGCTATCACACACACACACACACACACACACACACACACACACACACACACACACACACACACACACACACACACACACACACACACACACACACACACACACACACACACACACACACATCACTAGCTCCTATTGTCTCATTTCATCACTGCCCTCTTGAAAGTTCATTTTTATTGTACACATACTGCATGAGCTTTGGCGTTTCCATAAAACTACAAACAGAAAAATAAAGCGAGTGTCTTTTCAGTCTATTCCTCTCAGTTGTTATATTTCTCTCTCATCTTCCCACTCTGAGCCCGTCGGTCCACCACTATTTTCCCTCATCAAGTAATTACATGATTTTCTACTGAAACGATTAAAACTACTCATCAGAAAGAATAGCCTCCATAACAATCCCTCCAACCCTCTCTGGGATTTAAACCCACATTAACCCCACATGCAGCCATCCTCTCCACTGGTTTACTAGTATCTAAGGATTGTACGGATAGATAAAAAGATGACCAAATTACACTGCAATTGATGTCTGTTTTGTGACGGGTAGTGTACCGAATGCATGCATATTCAACATCTCAACCTGAAAGTCCCAGGTATACCTGCATCTACACCTGACTGCTCTCATCCTTCTCACTCTGAACTAAAGGTTGCTGCTGTCTGTCTTCCCCAGGCACCTCTCTCTCCACCTTGCCAGACAGATGTAGAGGATCCATCATAATGAGGTCACTGACCCACTTCTAAAGCACACACACATATCGGCATCATCATCTCATCAGCATAATCACTAAGTCATCTGCTGTAACTACGAGTGATGGGGGGGAAAACACTTTGGGGCTACTGTTGGTAGAGTTAGAGTTAGTTAGCGTTAGCTAGCGTTAGGTCTGCTGTACCTGCGCCAAAACACTGGTATTTTTCATCTAATATCTTATAGTTGGTTCTCCATCTTTGTTTTAAATAGTGAGCCAACATTTTTTCAACTCTTTTATTTCCCCTGACTGATCAAAAGCAACTGCTCTCTCTTGTCTCTCTGCAGCAGACATATAGTGAGCAATATGTTTGGAACATCAAATCGCAATAAAATCACAGTATCGAATAGCAATACAGTTGAAGTCAGAAGTTTACATAAACCTTAGCAAAATACATTTCAACTCTGTTTTTCCCAATTCCTGACATTTAATCAGAGAGAGAATTATCCGTCTTAGGTCAGTTATGATTAACAGTTTATTTTAAAAATGTGAAATGTCAGATTAATAGGAGAGAGAATGATTTATTTCAGCTTTTATTTATTTCATCACATTCCCAGTTGGTCAGAAGTTTACATACACTTAATTATTATTTGGTAGCATTGCCTTTAAATTGTTTAACGTTTTGGGTAGCCTTCCACAAGCTTCCCACAATAAATTGGGTGAATATCGACCCATTCCTCCTGACAGAGCTGGTGTAACTGAGTCAGGTTTGTAGGCCTCCTTGCTCGCACACAAGGACTTTATGATGGCCACTCCAATACCTTGACTTTGTTGTCCTTAAGCAATTTTGCCACAACTTTGGAAGTATACTTGGGGTCATTGTCCATTTGGAAGACCCATTTGCGACCAAGCTTCAACTTTGTGACTAATGTCTTGAGATATTGCTTCAATATATCAACATAATTTTCTTCCTCATGATGCCATCTATTTTGTGAAGTGCACCAGTCCCTCTTTGCAGCAAAGCACCCCAACAACATGATGCTGCCACCGCCGTGCTTCACGTTTGGGATGGTGTTCTTCGACTTGCAAGCTTCCCCCTTTTTCCTCCAAACATAACGATGGTGATTATGGCCAAACGGTTCTATTTTTGTTTCATCAGACCAGAGGACATTTCTCCAAAAAGTATGATCTTTGTCCCCATGTGCAGTTGCAAACCGTAGTCTGGCTTTTTTATGGCGGTTTTTGAGCAGTGGCTTCTTCCTTGCTGAGCGGCCTTTCAGGTTATTTCGATATAGGACTGGTTTTACTGTGAATATAGATACTTTGTACCTGTTTCCTCCAGCATCTTCACAAGGTCCTTTGCTGTTGTCCTGGGATTGATTTGCACTTTTTGCACCAAAGTACGATCATCTCTAGGAGACAGAACGCATCTCCTACCTGATCGGTATGACGGCTGCGTGGTCCCATGGTGTTTATACTTGCATACTATTGTTGTACAGATGAACGTGGTACCTTCAGGCATTTGGAAACTGCTCCCAATGATGAACTAGACTTGTGGAAGCCTAAACTCTTTTTTGTTGGGGTGTTTTTTTCTTGGCTGATTTCTTTTGATTTTCCCATGATGTCAATCAAAGAGGCACTGAGTTTGAAGGTAGGCCTTAAAATACATCCACAGGTACACCTCCAATTGACTCAAATTATGTCAATTAGCCTATCAGAAGCTTCTAAAGCCATTACTTAATTCCTGGAATTTTCAAAGCTATTTAATGGCACAGTCAACTTACTGTGTGTAAACTTCTGACCTACTGGAATTGTGATACAGTGAATTATAAGTGAAATAATCTGTCTGTAAACAATTGTTGGAAAAATTACTTGTGTCATGTACAAAGTAGATGTCCTAACTGACTTGCCAAAACAATAATTTGTTAACAGGAAATGTGTGGAGTGGTTGAAAATGAGTTTTAATGACTCCAACCTAAGTGTATGTAAACTTCCGACTTCAACTGTACATACAGTATATGCTGTAGAATCGTGAGAATCGCAGTACATATTGTATTGTGAGGTGCCTTGCATTTCCCAGGCCTAGTAACTACGAACATATTTTATCCTCCATGTCAATTGTGAGGGCATCGATTGGGATAAAATGAATATTTACAAATGACTCGTGCACCGCCGTGAGGACCCGGAGTTATTTACAGTTGCTTTAAGTGAGAATCCTGCACACTGTCAGAAGAGCCCCCTCCCTACTTCCCTCTCTACCTCCCTCCCTTCTTCCCTCTCTCTCTCCTCTGCTTCACCTGCTGTGCTAATCTGCTTGTGTTCTGCTCACTCAGCCACTGGTGTTTGTGCCCAAGTTGACACAGAATCAGGGCTATTAGTCACAGGGGACCAGCAGAGGAGCATGTCTGTCTGGTCCAGGGGACGGGGGTGAGCGAACGGGGAAGGCAGAGCAGAGTGAAGCCCCACTTGGGGAGCGGAACCCTTGACCCTGCCACCCGCCACTAGGACCAACCATCAGCGGAGAAAAAGAGCCGACACCTTGGCTGTTCTCATTATACAGGACCAGCACCTGAGAGCCATTCCTGTAACAGTATATTGCCACTAGATCTCATGTCAGGCGGGTTACAGGGTGAGCCAGCATCACTGTAACTATTCTGCTTTCTGCACAGTCACCCCATTCCAATGAGTTCATCTGGGCTACAATACCCGGACCCCTTCATCTGCCGGTATGGGGCACGGAACCCCGTCGATGCTTCACGACTGGACTACCGACGTAATCTGCCCGAGGGGGGACTCAACTGGCTCCTACAGTGCCTTGCGAAAGTATTCGGCCCCCTTGAACTTTGCGACCTTTTGCCACATTTCAGGCTTCAAACATAAAGATATAAAACTGTATTTTTTTGTGAGGAATCAACAACAAGTGGGACACAATCATGAAGTGGAACGACATTTATTGGATATTTCAAACTTTTTTAACAAATAAAAAACTGAAAAATTGGGCGTGCAAAATTATTCAGCCCCCTTAAATTAATACTTTGTAGCGCCACCTTTTGCTGCGATTACAGCTGTAAGTCGCTTGGGGTATGTCTCTCAGTTTTGCACATCGAGAGACCAAATTTTTTTCTCATTCCTCCTTGCAAAACAGCTCGAGCTCAGTGAGGTTGGATGGAGAGCATTTGTGAACAGCAGTTTTCAGTTCTTTCCACAGATTCTCGATTGGATTCAGGTCTGGACTTTGACTTGGCCATTCTAACACCTGGATATGTTTATTTTTGAACCATTCCATTGTAGATTTTGCTTTATGTTTTGGATCATTGTCTTGTTGGAAGACAAATCTCCGTCCCAGTCTCAGGTCTTTTGCAGACTCCATCAGGTTTTCTTCCAGAATGGTCCTGTATTTGGCTCCATCCATCTTCCCATCAATTTTAACCATCTTCCCTGTCCCTGCTGAAGAAAAGCAGGCCCAAACCATGATGCTGCCACCACCATGTTTGACAGTGGGGATGGTGTGTTCAGGATGATGGGCTGTGTTGCTTTTACGCCAAACATAATGTTTTGCATTGTTGCCAAAAAGTTCAATTTTGGTTTCATCTGACCAGAGCACCTTCTTCCACATGTTTGGTGTGTCTCCCAGGTGGCTTGTGGCAAACTTTAAACGACACTTTTTATGGATATCTTTAAGAAATGGCTTTCTTCTTGCCACTCTTCCATAAAGGCCAGATTTGTGAAATATACGACTGATTGTTGTCCTATGTACAGAGTCTCCCACCTCAGCTGTAGATCTCTGCAGTTCATCCAGAGTGATCATGGGCCTCTTGGCTGCATCTCTGATCAGTCATCTCCTTGTATGAGCTGAAAGTTTAGAGGGACGGCCAGGTCTTGGTAGATTTGCAGTGGTCTGATACTCCTTCCATTTCAATATTATCGCTTGCACAGTGCTCCTTGGGATGTTTAAAGCTTGGGAAATCTTTTTGTATCCAAATCCGTCTTTAAACTTCTTCACAACAGTATCTCGGACCTGCCTGGTGTGTTCCTTGTTCTTCATGATGCTCTCTGCGCTTTTAACGGACCTCTGAGACTATCACAGTGCAGGTGCATTTATACGGAGACTTGATTACACACAGGTGGATTGTATTTATCATTATTAGTCATTTAGGTCAACATTGGATCATTCAGAGATCCTCACTGAACTTCTGGAGAGAGTTTGCTGCACTGAAAGTAAAGGGGCTGAATAATTTTGCACGCCCAATTTTTCAGTTTTTGATTTGTTAAAAAAGTTTGAAATATCCAATAAATGTCATTCCACTTCATGATTGTGTCCCACTTGTTGTTGATTCTTCACAAAAAAATACAGTTTTATATCTTTATGTTTGAAGCCTGAAATGTGGCAAAAGGTCGCAAAGTTCAAGGGGGCCGAATACTTTCGCAAGGCACTGTACGTCGCGATGTCCCCTGAATGCCCATCTGCTAGCTGTCTAGAGCATATGGGACTGTTAGCTAATAGGCCCATCGGCCAATTTCTTGGGCCACTATACCTATTATGCCATTGGCTTGGGCCCCTTTTACTCAACGAAGCCCTGCTTATCCATCAAGACTGGACTACCAATGTAATCTGCCGGAGGATTTTTTCCAACAGGCCCCTCCACCGCGACGTCTGCTAGCCTGCTAGCTGGGGCCCGCTAGCTGTCTAGAGCATTTTGGACTGTTAGATGAATAGATCCATTGGGCCACTATACCTATTTTGCCAATTGGACTTGGACCCCTCTGCTACTTGGAACCCTACTAATCCATCACGACTGGTCTATCGACATCACCGCACAAGGAGGCAAAACAGACTTTCCTCCATCGCGACGTACCTCTAAGGACTTTCTGCTAGCCCTGGCCTGCTAGCTGTCTGAATCGCCGTGTCTCCAGCCAGCCCAACCACTCACTGGACCCCTATGATCACCCGGCTCCGCATGCCTCTCCCTAATATCAATATGCCTTGTCCATTACTTTCCTGGTTAGTGATTATTGTCTTATTTCACTGTAGAGCCTCTAGCCCTGCTCAATATGCCTTAACCAACCATTTAGTTCCACCTCCCATGGATGCGATGACATCACCTGGTTTAAATGTTTCTGGAGACAATATCTCTCTCATCATTACTCAATGCTAAGGTTTATCTCCAATGTACTCACATCCTACCATACCTTTGTCTGTACATTATGCCTTGAATCTATGCTATTGCACCTAGAAACCTGCTCCTTTTACTCTCTGTTCTGAACGTACTAGACAAACAGTTCTTATAGCCTTTAGCCGTACCCTTATCCTACTCCTCCTCTGTTCCTCTGGTGATGGAGAGGTTAATCCAGGCCCTGCAGTGCCTAGCTCCACTCCTATTCCCCAGGTGCTCTCCTTTGTTGACTTCTGTAACTGTAAAAGCCTTGGTTTCATGCATGTTAACATTAGAAGCCTACTCCCTAAGTTTGTTTTATTCACTGCTTTAGCACACTCTGCCAACCCGAATGTCCTAGCCATTTCTGAATCCTGGCTTAGGAAGACCACCAAAACCCCTGAAATTTCCATCCTTAACTATAACATTTTCTGACAAGACAGGACTGCCAAAGGGGGCGGCGTTGCAATCTACTGCAGAGATAGCCTGCAGAGTTCTGTCTTACTATTCAGGTCTGTACCAAAACAATTCGAGCTTCTACATTTAAAAATCCACCTTTTAGGGCCTCCCGGGTGGCGCAGTGGTTAATGGCGCTGTACTGCAGCCCCAGCTGCGCCACCAGAGACTCTGGGTCCGCGCCCAGGCTCTGTCGTAACCGGCCGCGACCGGGAGGTACGTGGGGCGACGCACAATTGGCCTAGCGTCGTCCGGGTTAGGGAGGGTTTGGCCGGTAGGGAAATCCTTGTCTCATCGCACACCAGCGACTCCTGTGGCGGTGCGCGCTAACCAAGGTTGCCAGGTGCACGGTGTTTCCTCCGACACATTGGTGCGGCTGGCTTCCGGGTTGGATGGCGCTGTGTTAAGAACCAGTGCGGCTTGGTTGGGTTGTGTATCGGAGGACGCATGACTTTCAACCTTCGTCTCTCCTTAGCCCGTATGGGAGTTGTAGCGATGAGACAAGATAGTAGCTACTAAACAATTGGATACCACGAAATTGGGGAGAAAAAGGGCT
The DNA here is from genome assembly GCF_018296145.1 of Oncorhynchus tshawytscha. Lineage (NCBI taxonomy): Eukaryota > Metazoa > Chordata > Actinopteri > Salmoniformes > Salmonidae > Oncorhynchus > Oncorhynchus tshawytscha. The sequence continues at coordinate 68,552,675 of NC_056440.1, read as the reverse complement.
AAAAAAAATTTTTTTTTAATTCCACCTTCCCAGAAACAAGTCTCTCACCGTTGCCGCTTGCTATAGACCACCCTCTGCCCCCAGCTGTGCCTTGGACACCATATGTGAATTGATTACCCCCCATCTATCTTCAGAGTTCATGCTGCTAGGTGACCTAAACTGGGACATGCTTAACACCCCGGCCATCCTACAATCTAAGCTTGATGCCCTTCATCTCACACAAATTATCAATGAACGCACCAGGTACAATCCCAAATCCATAAACACAGGCACCCTCATAGATATCATCCTAACCAACTTGCCCTCCAAATACACCTCGGCTGTTTTCAACCAAGATCTCAGCGATCACCGCCCTATTGCCTGCATCCGTAATGGGTCTGCGGTCAAATGACCACCCCTCATCACTGTCAAACTCTCCCTAAAACACGTCAGCGAGTAGGCCTTTCCAATCGACCTGGCCCGGGTATCCTGGAAGGATATTGACCTCATCCCGTCAGTAGAGGATGCCTGGTTATTCTTTAAAATTGCCTTCCTCACTATCTTAAATAAGCATGCCCCATTCAAAAAATGTAGAACCAGGAACAGATATAGCCCTTGGTTCTCTCCAGACCTGACTCCCCTTGACCAGCACAAAAACATCCTGTGGCGTTCTGCATTAGCATCGAATAGCCCCCGTGATATGCAACTTTTCAGTGAAGTTAGGAACCAATATACACAGGCAGTTAGGAAAGCTAAGGCTAGCTTTTTCAACCATAAATTTGCATCCTGTAGCACAAACTCAAAAAAGTTCTGGGACAGTCCATGGAGAATAAGAGCACCTCCTCCCAGCTGCCCACTACACTGAGGCTAGGAAACAATCTCACCACCGATAAATCGACTATAATTGAGAATTTCAATAAGCATTTTCTATGGCTGGCCATGCTTTCCACCTGGCTACCCCTACCCCGGTCAACAGCCCTGCACCCACCACAGCAACTCGCCCAAGCCTCCCCATTGCTCCTTCACCCAAATCCAGATAGCTGATGTTCTGAAACAGCTGCAAAATCTGGACCCCTACAAATCAGCCGGGCTAGACAATCTGGACCCTCTCTTTCTAAAATGATCTGCCGAAATTGTTGCAACCCCTATTACTAGCCTGTTCAACCTCTCTTTCGTATCGTCTGAGATTTCCATAGATTGGAAAGCTGCCACGGTCATCCACCTCTTCAAAGGGGGAGACACTCTAGACCCAAACTGCTACAGACCTATATCTATCCTACCCTGCCTTTCTAAGGTCTTCGAAAGCCAAGTTAACAAACAGATTACCGACCATTTCGAATCCCACCGTCATTCTCCGCTATGTAATATGGTTTCAGAGCTGGTCATGGGTGCACCTCAGCCACTCTCAAGGTCCTAAACGATATCATAAGAGACATTATTGTGCAGACGTATTCATCGACCTGGCCAAGGCTTTCGACTCAACAGCCTTGGTTTCTCAAATGATTGCCTCGCCTGGTTCACCAACTACTTCTCTGATAGAGTTCAGTGTGTCAAATCGGAGGGCCTGTAGTCCGGACCTCTGGCAGTCGGGCCGACTCTCTTCTCTGTATACATCAATGATGTCGCTCTTGCTGCGGGTGATTCTCTGATCCACCTCTATGCAGACGACACCATTCTGTATACATCTGGCCCTTCTTTGGACACTGTGTTAGCTAACCTCCAGATGAGCTTCAATGCCATACAACTCTCCTTCCGTGGCCTCCAACTGCTCTTAAATGCAAGTAAAACTAAATGCATGCTCTTCAACCGATCGCTGCCCGCACCCGCCCGCCTGCCCAGCATCACTACTCTGGACGGTTCTGACTTAGAATATGTGGACAACTACAAATACCTCGGTGTCTGGTTAGACTGTAAACTCTCCTTCCAGACTCACATTAAGCATCTCCAATCCAAAATTAAATCTAGAATCGGCTTCCTATTTCGCAACAAAGCATCCTTCACTCATGCTGCCAAACATACCCTCGTAAACCTGACTTTCCTACCGATCCTCGACTTCGGCGATGTCATTTACAATATAGCCTCCAACACTCTACAAATTGTATGCAGTCTATCACAGTGCCATCTGTTTTGTCACCAAAACCCCATATACTACCCACCACTGTGTATGCTCTCGTTGCTCTCATTGGCTGGCCCTCACTTCATACTCATCGCCAAACCCACTGGCTCCAGGTCATCTATGTCTCTGCTAGGTAAAGCCCCACCTTATCTCAACTCACTGGTCACCATAGCAACACCCACCCGTAGCACACGCTCCAGCAGTTTTATCTCACTGGTCATCCCCAAAGCCAATTCTTCCTTTGGCCAACCTTTCCTTCCAGTTCTCTAGAATTGGCTTCAGATTTCATAACAAAGCATCCTTCACTCATGCTGCCAAACATACCCTCGTAAAACTGACCATCCTACCGATCCTCGACTTCAGCGATGTCATTTACAAAATAGCCTCCAACACTCTACTCAACAAATTGGATGCAGTCTATCACAGTGCCATCCATTTTGCCACCAAAGCCCATATACTACCCACCGCTGCGACCTGTATGCTCTCGTTGACTGGCCCTCGCTTTATTCTCGTCGCCAAACCCACTGGCTCCAGGTCATCTACAAGTCTCTGCTAGGTAAAGCCCCGCCTTATCTCAGCTCACTGGTCACCATAGCAGCACCCACCCGTAGCACACGCTCCAGCAGTTTTATCTCACTGGTCATCCCCAAAGCCAATTCTTCCTTTGGCCAACCTTTCCTTCCAGTTCTCTGCTGCCCATGACTGGAACGAACTGCAGAAATGACTGAAGCTGGAGACTCATATCGCCCTCACTAGCTTTAAGCACCAGCTGTCAGAGCAGCTCACAGATCACTGCACCTGTACATACCCCATCTGTAAATGGCCTATCCAGCTACCTCATCCCCATACTGCATTTATTTATTTATCTTGCTCCTTTGCTCCCCAGTATCTCTCCCCAGTATCTCTACTTGCACATTCACTTTCTGCACATCTACCATTCCAGTGTTTAATTGCTGTATTGTAATTACTTTGCCACCAAGGCCTATTTATTGCCTTACCTCCCTTATCCTACCTCATTTGCACACACTGTATATAGACTTTTTCTACTGTATTATTGACTGTATGTTTGTTTTACTCCATGTGTAACTCTGTGTTGTTGTATGTGTCGAACTGCTTTACTTTATCTTGGCCAGGTCACAGTTGTAAATGAGAACTTGTTCTCAACTAGCCTACCTGGTTAAATAAAGGTGAAATCAAATAAAAAATCAAATAAAAATCTATTTACTTAGTAGCCCCTGGGCAGCTGAAAAACGTTCCCTCAATGACGAGGCAACATTGCCTATCATCCGGAGCCCTGGCAGTCCCAACAAAACGCTCTTAAACCTAATTTATTTGATTGGCAGGTGTGTTTATCCGGGCAAAACATCCAAGCAGTTCACAGGCAGGACCCATCAAAGGCCATTTCTCATAGCCATGCCTTTACTGAGGAAGATTCAAAGGTTTGTTTTGAGCGACAAGGCCATCTATGGCTGAGTGTGTGCAGTTGAGTCATCATAACTCAGGGACAGATGCAGAGGTGAAGAGACTGCAGGTAAGAGAGGGGGAGTGGAGGTCAGAGAAGCCACTGTAAGAGACCGAGGGATTCTGAGAGTAGAGAAGGAGCAGCTGCATTAAAACATGAGCTTTCTGTGGGGTTAAAGGTGTCACGGGTCAACTGAGGGAGAGGAGTGGAGGGACAAAGACAAGAAAGGATCATGTGTTGAATTGCTTTACAGAGCAACTGCCCCTAAAAAGCAACTTCTTGTTTTAAAAATGGCCTTTGTGGTATCGATGTGGTCATAAATTCTGCCTGGACCAAAACTGAGATTTGTGAGACGATAGGAAAAAAATGGTATGTTACAGAAAGAAGAGTACTGTAACATTTTTCCTTGGGTTGAGTTTATTTCAATCCTGTCCACATACACACAGCTGGTAGCACCCAAGTAATCATCAATTTGGAGCACAGTGACCGAATAGTAATAACCATGGTCAATTTGGTTTGACATTTGATATCCCTATGAGGCTAGTTAGGGACCATCAGTAAATCACACAATATACATGGGACAATATTTTAAATGTCAATAGCTCCAAATTTCAATGACTTAAAAACCTCAAACAAACTATAAATTGTGAAAATTCAAATACAAATATTGAAAGCATTTAATGAGACAACTAAAAGATGTGCAACATGAAAATATTGTCCTTTTTACATTGAGTAATTTATTGACGGTCCCTAACTATCCCCAGAGATAACAAAGTTGGTTTGACATTGGATAGTCTAACAGTTACTTCAAGATACAATACCTGGTTAGAGTGTTAAGTTATCTAGAAGGGTGAGTGGCTAACTGTGCACTGTTTAGACAGAAAGAATGTGAGAGACACCCACATTAATCCCCCCCACCCCAAGACAACTCTCGTTTGGCTTCAGTCATGGCCGCTGCATTTCTTAATGACCAAGCCAACGATGCCAAATCAGGAAGTTCAGCCCCCTTTTAAGAGCAAAGAAAATAACACCTAATTAAGGAGGAAGAATATAAATATATAAATATATATATTTAGGGGTGGTGAGGAGAGAAATAGAGAGAGGGGTAGAGGTTGGGTTGAGAAGGGGGAGAGGGGAGGATGAAAGAAATGTAGTATTTTCAGCCCAGTTGGCAGTTCGCCTGCAGCTCTTACACATTCTGAATGTAAAGTTGAGTTTTCCCCCCAATAAAAGAAAAAACATTTCTGAAAGTCCACTGCTAAAGATCTCAGAGGTGCTGCTGTCTAAAGAGAAGAGAGAGCCAAGAAAAAGCTGGATTGCAAGTTGTGGAGGCGAAAGAAACGCACACCTGTCTAGGTGAGGTGCTGGCTAGAAGAGTAGAACACTTGAAAAATAAAAGGAGAGCCTCACACTAGGAGCACAGATGCAATAATTTAATAACCAATGTTTCGACAGACAAGCTGTCTTTATCAGGGTATAATGACAAACGGATTGCAAGTTGCAACAAAGAGAAATGCGCATAAAAATCCACACAGAACATCCACAACACCTCCAGGAGAGTATCCTACTACCAACAGAATGTACAGCTAAGTGAGCTATACAGAGCTACACTACATGACCAAATGATATGGACACCTGCTCTTCTAACATCTCATTCCAAAGTCATGGGCATTAATACGGAGTAGGTTCCCCCGTTGCTGCTATAACAACATCCACTCTTCTGGGATGGCTTGTTGGAACATTGTTGCAGGGACTTGCTTCCAATCAGCCACAAGAGTATTAGTGAAGTCGGGCACTGATGTTGGGTGATTGGTCCTGGCTTGGAGTCGGAGTTCCAATTAATTCCAAAGGTGTTCAATGGGGTTGAGGTCAGGGCTCTGTGCAGGCCAGTCATGTTCTTCTACACCAATCTCAACAAAACATTTCTGTATGGACATCGCTTTGTGCATGGGGGCATTGTCATGCTGAAACAGGAAAGGGCCTTCCCCAAACATTTGTCACAAAGTTGGAAGCACAGAATTGTCTAGAATGTCATTGTATGCTGTAGCGTTAAGATTTCAATTCCCTGGAACCTAGGGGCCTAGCCCGAACCTAGAAAAACAGCCCCAGACCATTATTCCTCCTCCACCAAACTTTACAATTGGCACTATACATTGGGGCAGGTAGCGTTCTCCTGGCATCCGCCAAATCCAGATTTGTCTGTTGGATTGCCAGATGGTGAAGCGTGATTCATCACTCCAGTGAATGCGTTTCCACTGCTCCACTGTGTGGCTGAAATAGCCCAATCCACTCATTTGAAGGGGTGACCACATACACTATATATAAAAAAGTTCATTCTACACATAAATTCACTTAGATCTCGCTCACTATATCTACACAATCAGTAACCATCATGGTAACTGTGGTCTCCTTACAGTCAGTGCCAAAATAAACCAAAGAAATCTTATTTCAATTATTTCAATTCTGCACGTGACACCATTACCCAATATTATCATCCTCCCATCAGCTCTTCCCTTCCCTTTCCTCCTCCTGTATAATCTAGCTGTGGTCTCTCTCTCTAACACAGATGGGGAGAGTAGGGATGGTGAGGGAGAGTTGGAGCGGGAGATGGGGATGAACCTTGATCTCTTAACAAGCTACTGACAACCCTGCTTACAGCAGAACAGAACACAGGCCTATACATTCACAGACACATTACATGACACATACATGCTCTGTAAATCCCAACTTCACCCAGACCCATTATTGAGGAGCATGCTCACACATACATTATGCACACTCTCTGAACCACATCACATCATTTCACATCAGTCCAGGGTGTGAGGGGAGAGGAGAGGAGAGGAGAGGAGAGGAGAGGAGAGGAGAGGAGAGGAGAGGAGAGGAGAGGAGAGGAGAGGAGAGGAGAGGAGAGGAGAGGAGAGGAGAGGAGAGGAGAGGAGAAGAGAGAATTGGGAGGAGAAGAGAGGAGAGGAGTGGAGACGAGAGAGCAGGATTATGGGAATAAAGTCCTGCTACTGCTCAATAGCAGGGTCCCCAGAGGGGACAGAGGTGTCTGGGTGCATTAGGCAGGACTCTGTGACAGGGCTGTGCTTGGGCGAAGGGTGCCAGCCAGTCTCATGGTGAATCAGTCACACTCGCACACAGGTCATGTAATCCGTGCACCTGACGGGGTTTACTAAGGGGTTTGAGTCTTTCCAGGACTGTAGCACTGTCCAACTATACACAGGACTAATTGTCTCTTGCAATGACTGCTACGGAGAAACAGACACATGGGGCCCTATAAAATCTATTTTATTTTCCGCCTGATTTCGTTTATTTTTCCCCCCCACATTCCGTTTCTCTGTTTTGTTTTTCCAGGTTTCCTTTTCCCTGATTTTTTTCAGGTTTTCGAACTCAAAATCACACTTTTTTATATAGATTTTGGGGTTGTAGTTCATTCCAGTGCACACCGAGGAATTTTGTAGCACACACAGAGTTTGCTAAACAAATTGATGCAAATAATCATTATATCATTCTGCTAGGTAAGCATAGGCTACTTTGTAGTTAACATTAAATTGAGAAGGTTTTTGGGAAAGCTTTCCATCTACCAGAAGATTTTTCATTAGCATCATCACTGACGGCGACACAATGTGCTAGCGGGCACTACACATACACAGACAAGGGGAATTCTCATTGTCTCTTCAGACGGTGGTAGGAAATACAAATCACTGATGCATTCTGTTAATGTCTTATGATAAACTTGACTAATTCATTCATTTCCAATACATTTAGTTGATTCCCTACTAAGTTCATTTTTTTTAAAAATACTGTTGGATTCTGTGATTCTGTCCGTGTTCTCCGCATCGTAGATTTTATAGGGCCCTACACACGTCTCTCTCCGCATAGTGGATTTTATAGGGCCCTACACACATCTCTCTCCGCATCGTAGATTTTATAGGGCCCTACACACGTCTCTCTCCGCATCGTGGATTTTATAGGGCCCTACACACATCTCTCTCCGCATCGTAGATTTTATAGGGCCCTACACACGTCTCTCTCCGCATAGTGGATTTTATAGGGCCCTACACACGTCTCTCTCCGCATCGTAGATTTTATAGGGCCCTACACACGTCTCTTTCCGCATCGTAGATTTTATAGGGCCCTACACACATCTCTCTCCGCATCGTAGATTTTATAGGGCCCGCATCCGCATAGTGGATTTTATAGGGCCCTACACACGTCTCTCTCCGCATCGTAGATTTTATAGGGCCCTACACACGTCTCTCTCCGCATAGTGGATTTTATAGGGCCCTACACACGTCTCTCTCAGCATAGTGGATTTTATAGGGCCCTACACACGTCTCTCTCAGCATAGTGGATTTTATAGGGCCCTACACACGTCTCTCTCCGCATAGTGGATTTTATAGGGCCCTACACATGTCTCTCTCCGCATAGTGGATTTTATAGGGCCCTACACACATCTCTCTCTCTGTTTTTCAGTCCCTCAGCCAGACACACACAGACACCTTGGCCTTTAGAGCCATGTGGAAAGGCCAGTCTTTTGTGGTCAGATGCAAACACCTGGGTCTGATAACCTCAGTGCAAAGATAATTAGACAGTGGCGGTGCCTCCGTCTGGCTCTGTCACTTTAAGGTCCCTGTGTGGAGTGCTTTATGACTTCATTACTGGCAGTTAGACCCGAGAACAGTGTTAACCCTGCCCCACAACACTGTGATGGACTGGAGTGCTGAGTGCTTTTGACAGGGGAGTCCATTAAACATAACCCCAAATGGACACACCTCCTCTGGCCCCTGCTTTTGCGTCCACAGCCTGTCTGGCCGTTGGGCTGGGGGCCTGTATGTGGAGCGATATGTCACTCGCGCTCTCTTAGACTCTCTCTCTGTTTTCAGGAGTCTGTCTATTTAGGTGTCTGCTGTCGGGTGTCTGCTCGTTGTCTGTTCTTTCACATCTGGTCAGTTCGTCTGTCTGGTCGACTATCTCTCCAACCATCTGTTTGCCTGCCCATCACATAACCCTTCTGCCAACATCTTGCATATCCATCTCTCTCCCTCTTATCAGCGTGGCAATAGGTTGGTCTCTGTGTCTCTGTGAAGAGAGACAGATGTGAACAAGGGAGATGGAGGGGAGAGAAGAAGGGGGCGACAGAGATAGAAAGGCAGAAAGAGAGAACAGAAACAGCCTGGGGATCATCAGATCATCACTCTGTGTGTCTGTGTGGCAGAGGGAGAGAGAGAGTGGGGTCACAGACAGGGAACGGATGCCATACTGAACAAGCGTTACCACCCATTAACATGCATTAGCACTTTTAAAGGGTCCTTTATTAGAGACAACACTGCTGGAATGAGCTCGGCCTCCCAAGGTCATGTTCAGAGACAGCGAGGAGGAGAGATGTGAACCTTTTGTTAACATGGCTATTCTGAACTTCACTGCACAACTCTACAGACCTCATGTCTGGGACAAAAATAGTGCAAGATGAATTTAGGCATTAGAATAATTTTTACTGTTCGAGTACTCGCATGAAAAAAATGTGTGCATTTATCATAACCACTACAGATAACAAATCATAACAGCTATATTGCCCCATATATGCCCAGCAACAGCCCCAAAACATCACTGCTCTAGAGGAGATCTGCATGGAGGAATGGGCCAAAATACCAGCAACAGTGTGTGAAAACCTTGTGAAGACTTACAGAAAACGTTTGACCTCTGTCATTGCCAACAAAGGGTATATAACAAAGTATTGAGATAAACTTTTGTTATTGACCAAATACTTATTTTCCACCATAATTTGCAAATAAATTCATAAAAAATCCTACAATGTGATTTTCTGGATTTTTTCCCCTCATTTTGTCTGTCATAGTTGAAGTGTACCTATGATGAAAATTGCAGGCCTCTCTCATCTTTTTAAGTGGGTGTCACGCCCTGGTCTAAGTATTTTGTGTTTTTCTTCATGTATTGGGACAGGCCAGGGTGTGGCATGGGGTTTTTGTATTGTGGTGTGTTTTGTCTTGGGGTTTTGGTGTGTATGTATTGGGATTGTAGCTATTGGGGTTATCTAGCAAGGTCTATGGCTGTCTGGAGTGGTTCTCAATCAGAGGCAGGTGCTTATCGTTGTCTCTGATTGGGAACCATATTTAGGCAGCCATATTCTTTGAGTTTGTCGTGGGTGATTGTCCTTAGTGTCCTTGTTCCTGTCTATGTGTTAGGTTACACAAGTATAGGCTGTTTCGGTTTTCGTTACGTTTATTGTTTTTGTAGTGTTTGTTATTGATTCGTGTTTTACGTTCCTTATTAAATATGGATCGCAATCTACACGCTGCAGTTTGGTCCGACTCTCCTTCACACCTAGAAAACTGTAACAATGGGAGAACTTGCACAATTGGTGACTGACTAAATACTTTTTTTGCCCCACTGTATACAGTTGAAGTTGGAAGTTTACATACACTTATGCTGGAGTCATTAAAACTCATTTTTAAACCGCTCCACAAATTTCTTGTTAACAAACTATAGATTTGGCAAGTCGGGTTGGGACATCTACTTTGTGCATGACACAAGTAATTTTTCCAACAAGTAATTTTTCCCACAATTTCCCACAGACTTTTACATACACTGAGTTGACTATGCCTTTAAACAGCTTGGTAAATTCCAGAAATTGGCTTTAGAAGCTTCTGATAGGCTAATTGACATCATTTGACTCAATTGGAGGTATACCTGTGGATGTATTTCAAGGCCTACCTTCAAACCCAGTGCCTCTTTGATTGACATCATGGGAAAATCAAAAGAAATCAGCCAAGACCTAAGGAAAAAAATGGTATACCTCTACAAGTCTGGTTCATCCTTGGGAGCAATTTCCAAACGCCTGAAGGTACCAGGTTCATATGTACAAACAATAATATGCAAGTATAAACACCATGGGACCACGCAGCCATCACACCGCTCAGGATGGAGACGTATTCTGTCTCCTAGAAATGAACATGCTTTGGTGCAAAAAGTGCAAATCAATCCCAGAACAACAGCAAAGGACCTGGTGAAGATGCTGGAGGAAACAGTTAAAAAAGTATCTATATCCACAGTAAAACCAGTCCTATATCGACATAACCTGAAATGCCGCTCAGCAAGGAAGAAGCCACTGCTCAAAAACCGCCATAAAAAAGCCAGACTACGGTTTGCAACTGCACATGGGGACAAAGATCATACTTTTTGGAGAAATGTCCTCTGGTCTGATGAAACAAAAATAGAACTGTTTGGCCATAATGACCATCGTTATGTTTGAAGGAAAAAGGGGGAAGCTTGCAAGCCGAAGAACACCATCCTAACCGTGAAGCACGGGGGTGGCAGCATCATGTTGTGGGGGTGCTTTGCTGCAGGAGGGACTGGTGCATTTCACAAAATAGGTGGCATCATGAGGGAGAAAATGATGTGGATACATTGAAGCAATATCTCAAGACATAAGTCAGGAAGTTAAAGCTTGGTCACAAATGGGTCTTCCAAATGGACAATGACCCCAAGCATCCTTCCAACGTTGTGGCAAAATTGCTTAAGGACAACAAAGTCAAGTTATTGGAGAGGCCATCACAAAGCCAAGACCTCAATCCTATTGGAAATTTGTGGGCAGAACTGAAAAAGCATGTGCGAGCAAGGAGGCCTACAAACCTGACTCAGTTACACCAGCTCTGTCAGGAGGAATGGGACAAAATTCACCCAACTTATTGTGGGAAGCTTATGGAAGGCTACCTGAAATGTGTGACCCAAGTAAAAAAATTTAAAGGCAATGCTACCAAATACTAAGGCCTAAGACAGGGCAAATTTACTCGGATCAAATGTCAGGAATTGTGAAAAACTGAGTTTAAATGTATTTGGCTAAGGTGTATGTTAACTTCCGACTTCACCTGTACATATTTAGTCAGTAGTGAGGCAGGTAGCCTAGTGGTTAGAGCATTGGGCCTGTAACTGAAAGGTTGCTGGATCAAATCCCCAAGCTGACAAGGTAAAAATCTGTCACTCTTCCCCTGAATAAGGCAGTTAAACCCAATGTTCCCCAGGAAGGCTGTCATTGTAAATAAGATTTTTTTTCTTAACTGACTCAGTTAAATAAAGGTTAAAAAAAGCAGTGCCATTTAAAGTGCCATTTAATAATAATTTATTGAAACCGTAACATCAACTGGTTATATTATATCGTGGAACACAATCTTCAAAAAGGAAGTAACCTCAGCAGTGGAGCTTGCTAGTAGAAGCATATGGCTGTGAAATGGCATAGCTTTGTTTTGTTAATTTAGCAGACACAACACTCCTATTTCCCAAGCCCTTATCACTGTCAAGACACACCTATTTTATAGTAAAAACATGATGTAATATAACAGAATAAATTATAACAATATTTTTCGAAATAAAAAAGTTTCCAGCGTGAAGTAATGCACATCTCACTTCTGGAACAGTTATTCTCAAAAAGTGATCATTTGAAAAGGGGCTCAATTTGGCGAGTTGAAAGACTTCTTTTTGATATACTGTATAGACGTTCAAATGTGTTTATTCTGTCTGGTCTTTGGAAGTTTCTAAATGGATAAATAATTCCACATTGAACACTGCAAGGTGATGAATTATGACCAGGACATCTGTTTGGTAAGTAGCCTTATGCTCAATGATTCTAATGAAAATACGCTCTGTCTTAATCAAACTAATGTTTTTGCATATTTTCAGTGTGGAACCTGTGTAGCCTAGGCTAGCCAATTCTAAATGGCACTAGCAGTTCGCAAAGTAGCCTAAGCGGAAAATAGACAGGATGCAATTATTCCAAAACTGCAGCTTGTTGTTGGAACACATCTTTTTCCTACTTCAATCAACCAGTCCATTTTGAATTTGTGATTAAACTGTCATCATTTGTCATGGAATGTAGCTTGTGTATCTCATCAGTTTGATCCGTTTTTACAGGTATTTATTTCTGTAGCCTTAACAGGACCTTGTGTTCACAACTGCGCACTCAGCTTGTGTGTGGAGGGAGCACTCAGCCCGTGTGTGTGGAGGGAGCACTCAGCCCACGTGTGCGGAGGGAGCACTCAGCCCGCGTGTGTGGAGGGAGCACTCAGCCCGTGTGTGTAGAGGGAGCACTCAGCCCGTGTGTGGAGGGAGCACTCAGCCCGTGTGTGTAGAGGGAGCACTCAGCCCGTGTGTGGAGGGAGCACTCAGCCCGTGTGTGTAGAGGGAGCACTCAGCCCGCGTGTGTGGAGGGAGCACTCAGCCCGTGTGTGGAGGGAGCACTCAGCCCGTGTGTGGAGGGAGCACTCAGCCCGTGTGTGGAGGGAGCACTCAGCCCGTGTGTGGAGGGAGCACTCAGCCCGTGTGTGGAGGGAGCACTCAGCCCGCGTGTGTGGAGGGAGCACTCAGCCCGTGTGTGGAGGGAGCACTCAGCCCGTGTGTGGAGGAGCACTCAGCCCGTGTGTGGAGGGAGCACTCAGCCCGTGTGTGGAGGGAGCACTCAGCCCGTGTGTGTAGAGGAGCACTCAGCCCGCGTGTGTGGAGGGAGCACTCAGCCCGCGTGTGTGGAGGGAGCACTCAGCCCGTGTGTGGAGGGAGCACTCAGCCCGTGTGTGTAGAGGGAGCACTCAGCCCGCGTGTGTGGAGGGAGCACTCAGCCTGCGTGTGTGGAGGGAGCGGTCAGCCCGTGTGTGTGGAGGGAGCGGTCAGCCCGTGTGTGTGGAGGGAGAGGTCAGCCCGTGTGTGTGGAGGGAGCAGTCAGCCCGTGTGTGTGGAGGGAGGGGTCAGCCCGCGTGTGTGGAGGGAGCACTCAGCCCGTGTGTGGAGGGAGCACTCAGCCCGTGTGTGGAGGGAGCACTCAGCCCGTGTGTGGAGGGAGCACTCAGCCCGTGTGTGGAGGGAGCACTCAGCCCGCGTGTGTGGAGGGAGCACTCAGCCCGTGTGTGGAGGGAGCACTCAGCCCGTGTGTGGAGGGAGCACTCAGCCCGTGTGTGGAGGGAGCACTCAGCCCGTGTGTGGAGGGAGCACTCAGCCCGTGTGTGTAGAGGGAGCACTCAGCCCGCGTGTGTGGAGGGAGCACTCAGCCCGCGTGTGTGGAGGGAGCACTCAGCCCGTGTGTGGAGGGAGCACTCAGCCCGTGTGTGTAGAGGGAGCACTCAGCCCGCGTGTGTGGAGGGAGCACTCAGCCTGCGTGTGTGGAGGGAGCGGTCAGCCCGTGTGTGTGGAGGGAGCGGTCAGCCCGTGTGTGTGGAGGGAGAGGTCAGCCCGTGTGTGTGGAGGGGCAGTCAGCCCGTGTGTGTGGAGGGAGGGGTCAGCCCGCGTGTGTGGAGGGAGCGGTCAGCCCGCATGTGTGGAGGGAGCGGTCAGCCCGTGTGTGTGGAGGGAGCACTCAGCCCCTCGTGTGTGGAGGGAGCACTCAGCCCGTGTGTGGGAGGGAGCACTCAGCCCGCGTGTGTGGAGGGAGCACTCAGCCCGCGTGTGTGGAGGGAGCACTCAGCCCGCGTGTGTGGAGGAGCACTCAGCCCGCGTGTGCAGAGGGAGCACTCAGCCCGCGTGTGTGGAGCAGCCCGCGTGTGCGGAGGGAGCACTTGGCCCGCGTGTGTGGAGCAGCCCGTGTGTGCGGAGGGAGCACTCAGCCCCGTGTGTGGAGCAGCCCGTGTGTGCGGAGGGAGCACTTGGCCCGCGTGTGTGGAGCAGCCCGTGTGTGCGGAGGGAGCACTTGGCCCGCGTGTGTGGAGCAGCCCGTGTGTGTGCGGAGGGAGCACTCAGCCCGTGTGTGTGGAGGGAGAGGTCAGCCCGTGTGTGTGGAGGGAGCAGTCAGCCCGTGTGTGTGGAGGGAGGGGTCAGCCCGCGTGTGTGGAGGGAGCGGTCAGCCCGTGTGTGTGGAGGGAGAGGTCAGCCCGTGTGTGTGGAGGGAGCAGTCAGCCCGTGTGTGTGGAGGGAGGGGTCAGCCCGCGTGTGTGGAGGAGCGGTCAGCCCGCATGTGTGGAGGGAGCGGTCAGCCCGTGTGTGTGGAGGGAGCACTCAGCCCCTCGTGTGTGGAGGGAGCACTCAGCCCGTGTGTGTGGAGGGAGCACTCAGCCGCGTGTGTGGAGGGAGCACTCAGCCCGCGTGTGTGGAGGGAGCACTCAGCCCGCGTGTGTGGAGGAGCACTCAGCCCGCGTGTGCAGAGGGAGCACTCAGCCCGCGTGTGTGGAGCAGCCCGCGTGTGCGGAGGGAGCACTTGGCCCGCGTGTGTGGAGCAGCCCGTGTGTGCGGAGGGAGCCAGCCCGCGTGTGTGGAGCAGCCCGTGTGTGCGGAGGGAGCACTTGGCCCGCGTGTGTGGAGCAGCCCGTGTGTGCGGAGGGAGCACTTGGCCCGCGTGTGTGGAGCAGCCCGTGTGTGTGCGGAGGGAGCACTCAGCCCACGTGTGCGGAGGGGCACTCAGCCCACGTGTGCGGAGGAGCACTCAGTGTGCGGAGGGAGCACTCAGCCCGCGTGTGCGGAGGGAGCACTCAGCCCGTGTGTGTGGAGGGAGCACTCAGCCCACGTGTGCGGAGGGAGCACTCAGCCCGCGTGTGCGGAGGGAGCACTCAGCCCGAGTGTGTGCGGAGGGAGCACTCAGCCCGAGTGTGTGCGGAGGGAGCACTCAGCCCGTGTGTGTGGAGGGAGCACTCAGCCCGCGTGTGTGGAGGGAGCACTCAGCCCGCGTGTGTGGAGGAGCACTCAGCCCGCGTGTGCAGAGGGAGCACTCAGCCCGCGTGTGTGGAGGGAGCACTCAGCCCGCGTGTGTGGAGGGAGCACTCAGCCCGCGTGTGTGGAGGAGCACTCAGCCCGCGTGTGCAGAGGGAGCACTCAGCCCGCGTGTGTGGAGCAGCCCGCGTGTGCGGAGGGAGCACTTGGACCGCGTGTGTGGAGCAGCCCGTGTGTGCGGAGGGACCACTTGGCCCGCGTGTGTGGAGCAGCCCGTGTGTGTGCGGAGGGAGCACTCAGCCCACGTGTGCGGAGGGAGCACTCAGCCCACGTGTGCGGAGGGAGCACTCAGCCCGCGTGTGCGGAGGGAGCACTCAGCCCGTGTGTGTGGAGGGAGCACTCAGCCCACGTGTGCGGAGGGAGCACTCAGCCCGCGTGTGCGGAGGGAGCACTCAGCCCGAGTGTGTGCGGAGGGAGCACTCAGCCCGAGTGTGTGCGGAGGGAGCACTCAGCCCGTGTGTGTGGAGGGAGCACTCAGCCCGTGTGTGCGGAGGGAGCACTCAGCCCGTGTGTGTGGAGGGAGCACTTAGCCCGAGTGTGTGCGGAGGGAGCACTCAGCCTGCGTGTGCAGAAGGAGCGGTCATAACACAATTGAGTGAGACAAGGAGGGAAAAGGGAATTTAGGGAGAAGAACAGTGTGGTGCTTGGCTTCTTTTTTGTTGTGCCCAGCTAATGCACATGTACAACTGGAACACTAGAGTCAAAGCAAATTAACGTCTTCATGACAAAATTTCATTTGCCCATTCGGGCAGCCATAAAAGCACATTCCACAAAACAGTTTCACAGTATTTGAAGATTGTTTAAAGATTGAGCTTTGACGTCCGTTCGCGTACTCAAGTACTCGATTACGCATGCCCATTCCTAGTATAGAAATTATAATTATTCCCAGCTTCATCATAAATCGTACAAATCCAAGCCTAAACCTATAGCCCTTACTTTCACCCCTTTTCAAAATCCTAATCCTAATACCAGCCTAATGGCAAGACCATTTCAATCCTCTAGGCCTATAGCTCTGGGTTTAAACAATAAGAATAGTCATATCCCACCTTGCCGAGGGACCTCTCTTTGCACTCCCGAGTCCCGACTGTGTGGAGACGCAATAAATAGGGAAAGAGGGAATTAATTTAGGTGCATGACTTTAATTACCCAGGTGTATCCAATTTGTCCAAGCCAGCATTCTACAGTCTGGCTGCTCCTGTTGTGTTGGCAATGGTGGCTTTTCCCTCTTCGAGTAACATAGCGAATGTTTCTGAATAACGGAAAATTAGATAACACTTCTTCTATTACCAGAATTATATTACTGTAATTATTTTTCACCCTCCACTTGCTATTAAAATACCTTGGCACAGTGACCAAGTGATGTAAAACAACTGACAGCACATTAAAGAGGTGTGACTAACAGTACACATGAGATATATTTTTCAAAACAGACGGAGAGTTTAATTCTGTGTCCTACTGTAACACACACTTTCTGTCACAGCGGTGGAGCCTAATGGAGGGAGCCAAATTAGACCATTAGTAGCATGTCGAATAGCACCTCAGCTGCAACATGTGCAAAAACATTAAATAAACACTAACAGGGCATATGCAAAGTACTGTTGGCCACCAGCATAGATAAAACCCAAGTTTAAAAATGATTGGGTCCCTCAATGAACAGCTAAGCAGCTTACAGAATCCCCAGTTCAACAGCTTGAGAAAGAGCTCAACAATAGGCCACGCTAATAAAATGACTTGTTCTGCTAACAAAACCGGAGTGTCTGACCATTTGAACTCGAGGTCAGGGCTGTCACACACACACACACGCATGCATGATCCACACGCGGAAGTGTGTGTTCAGACAGCAGTCATTTGCTGACATGGCTATGCTACTTGACATAGTAACGACAGGTGTGTTTGTTCAGACAAAGGTGGTTTGAAATGTGGCTTGAAATATCAGATTCCATGAGCTTTTTAGATGTTCAGACTGCAGGAAAAAGAACAGATTCAAATCAGATATGGAAAATTGGCTTTGAGTCACTTCAAACTGCCAATGTGAACAAAGGACTTAGACCTTTATTCCATACAGAATCTTTCCAGAACCTTGATATCCTTCGTATGCTCTTACGGACGGCCCTCTTCAATTCAAACCACACGTTTTCATTGGGATTCAAGTCCGGAGACTGAGATGGTCATTGCAAAATGTTGATTTTGTGGTCAAATAACAATTTATTTTTGTATTTTGATGTGTGCTTGGGGTTATTGTCTTGCTGGAAGATTCCCTTGCGGCCAAGTTGCAGCCTCATGGCAGAGGCAACCAGGTTTCTGGATAAAATGTCCTTGTACTGGGTAAGCTTCATGATGCCTTTGACCTTAACAAGGGGCCCAGGACCAGTGGAAACAAAATAGCCCCATAACATTAAAGATCCTCCAACGTATTATACAGTAGGTATGAGGTACACTTTATATACAAAAGTATGTGGACACCACTTAAAATGAGAGAATTCAGCTATTTCAGCCACACCCGTTGCTGACAGGTGCATAAAATCGAGCACACAAACATGCAAGATAAACTTTGGCAGTAGAATGGCCTTACTGAAGAGCTCAATAAGGCACGTCTGCCCTGCTAGAGCTGTGAAGTGGAAATGTCTAGGAGCAACAACGGCTCAGCCCCGAAGTGGTAGGCCACACGAGCTCACAGAATGGGACTGCCAACCATCCTCGGTTGCAAACACTCACTACTGAGTTCCAAACTGCCTCTGGAAGCAACGTCAGCACAAGAACTGTTCGTCAGGAGCTTCATGAAATTGGTTTCCATGGCTGAGCAGCCAAACACAAGTCTAAGATCACCATGTGCAATTGCCAAGCGTCAGCTGGAGTGTGGTAAAGCTCACCGGTCTTGAGCTACAGGCAGTTATATTTGGGTATGTCATTTTTGAAGAAAATTGAGAGAATAGAAATGTCTGTTATTAATAAATCAGGAAATCAGATTATACGTGTCCATTAAAATCCTTTATAAATCCACTTCACAATGGCCTATCAACTTGAAAATGTTAGGGGCATCAAAGTCAGATTGAGTCCAAATTTGGTCTGTGGACTCATCACAATAATCCCTAAAGAGTTTGAGAAAATAACATTGATGCATTAAAAGATGGCCACACTATACCAGTAGATGCATATTAGCACTTACGCAAATCTTCTTCTTGTGACCCATAGGACCAAATGACACCAAATTTGGAAGGAAAGCAAAGGGATATGTTCAAAAGATGACTGAGTTATTGGCAAATCCATAATCAGATTTTACGCCACTCCACAGTGGCGTATCAATTTAAATGTGTCACCGCTGTCATGGACATCCCTAAGATGAACCTAACTGGGTTTGGTATTGACATATCAGAAAACAAAGTATTGACAACTAACTCTTTGCATATGTAGCGCTACTGTTCAAAATCATGAATCAGAAGTCAGATTCACTCCAGATTTTGTATTTGGACACATGATTGCACATAAAGGTCGATAGTTCCTACATGATAGAGTGCTTGCTTTGTTATCCAACTGATCTTTGTCATCCTGTGAACCCCATTTATTGTGGCTCTTTTTGACTCATCTTTATCAAGGGTGCCAATAATTATGGACCTGGTTGTATATGTCATGTGTGAATTCTAAATTTATGCATTTGTTTATTTCTGTGTGTGTGTGTGTGTGTGTGTGTGTGTGTGTGTGTGTGTGTGTGTGTGTGTGTGTGTGTGTGTGTGTGTGTGTGTGTGTGTGTGTGTGTGTGTGTGTGTGTGTGTGTGTGTGTGTGTGTGTGTGTTGGCACCTCTGGGTGTGTATAATTACTCAGAGCATAGAAAGTGACTCACCAGGCTGTTCTGGAAGATCCCAGCATAGGCCAAGAGGCAAAGAGAGGGGGAGAGATGGAGGGGAGAAGCAAAATAATGAGGAGAATGGGTCGATGATTATAGAAGGAATTGATGCTATGGTCAAATAGCTAGGTGACAGAAAATAGTAAGGAAAGATAGCAAGGGGATAAACAATAGAGATTCATTTTATAAATGTTTTTTTTATGTCACTTTCACAAAATGTTCAAATCAAAGTTTATTTGTCACGTGCACCGAATACAACAGCTGTAGACCTTACAGTGAAATGCTTACTTACAGGCTCTAACCAATAGTTCAAAAAAGGTATTAGGTGAACAATAGTTAGGTAAAGAAATAAAACAACAGTAAAAAGACAGTGAAAAACAGCTATAAAAGTAGCGAGGCTACATACAGACCCCCGGTTAGTCAGGCTGATTGAGGTAGTATGTACATGTAGATATGGTTAAAGTGACTATGCATATATGATGAACAGAGAGTAGCAGTAGCGTAAAAGAGTGGTTGGTGGGAGGTGGGTGGCGGGACACAATGCAGGAGCACTGATCGGTCGGGCCAATTGAGGCAGTATAATAAACAGAGAGTAGCAGCAGTGTAAAAGAGGGGTTGGGAGGGACACACAATGCAGATAGTCCGAGTAGTCATTTTATTACCTGTTCAGGCTTGGGGGTAATAACTGTTGAGAAGCCTTTTTGTCCTAGACTTGGCACTCCGGTACCGCTTGCCATGCGGTAGTAGAGAGAACAGTCTATGACTGGGGTGGCAAAGGGTGGCTACTTTGAAAAATGTGAAATATAAAATATATTTTGATTTGTTTAACCCTTTTTTGGTTACTACATTATTCCATACGTGTTATTTCATAGTTTGATGTCTTCACTATTATTCTACAATGTAGAAAATTGTAAAAATAAAGAAAATCCCTGAAATGAGTAGGTGTGTCCAAACTTTTGACTGGTACTGTAAATGTGCCCAAAATTCTAAAAACCTGTTTTTGTTTCATCATTATTGTCAGATGTGTCCATGCTGGTAGCGAAGTCAACTGCAGGAGAGCAGAGATTTGTGAACTGTCACGTTCTGACCTTAGTTATTTTATTATGTCTTTGTTTTAGTATGGTCAGGGCGTGAGTTGGATGGGTTGTCTATGTTCCTTTTTCTATGTTTTGGGATTTCTGTGTTTGGCCTGGTATGGTTCTCAATCAGAGGCAGCTGTTTATCGTTGTCCCTGATTGAGAACCATATTTAGGTAGCCTGGTTTCACTTTTGAGTTGTGGGTGATTATTTTCCGTGTCAGTGTTGGTGCCACACGGGACTGTTTCGGTTTGATTTCTTCACGTTTATTGTTTTGTTCAGTGTTCATTACTTTATTAAAAAACATGAACACTTACCACGCTGCGCTTTGGTCCTCACCTTCTTCCACCACAGACGATCGCTACAGGACCACCCACCAAGAAAGGACCAAGCAGAGTGGTGACGAGAGGCAGAGATACCTGGAGAACTGGACTTGGGAGGAGATCCTGGACGGCAAAGGACACTGGGCACAGGCTGGGGAATATCGCCTCCCCGAGGCAGAGCTGGAGGCAGCGAAAGCTGAGAGGCGGCGGTATGAGGAGGCAGCACGGCAGCGCGGCTGGAAGCCCAAGAGGCAGCCCCAAAAATGTCTTGGGGGTGGAACACAGGGAGTGTGGCTAAGTCAGGTAGGAGACCTGCGCCAACTCCCCGTGCTTACCGTAGAGAGAGAGGGACCGGGAAGGCACTGTGTTATGCCGTGAGGCGCACGGTGTCCCCGGTGCGCAGGCATAGCTCGGTGCGTTACAGCGCAGCGCCTTGTATCGGCCGTGCTAGAGTGGGCATCGAGCCAGGTGCCATGAAGCCGGCTCAGAGCATCTGGTCTCCAGTGCGTCTCCTCGGGCCAGGGTACATGGCACCAGCCCTACGCATGGTGTCCCCGGTTCGCCAGCACAGCCCAGTGCGGGCTATACCACCTCGCCGCACTGGCCTGGCTACGAAGATGAGCATTCAGCCAGGTAGGGTTGGGCAGGCTCGGTGCTCGAGAGCTCAAGTGCGCCTTCACGGTCCGGTCTATCCGGTGCCACCTCCACGCACCAGCCCTCCGGTGGCAGCCCCCCGCACCAGGCTGTCTCTCGGTCTCCTTCCTACAGGTGCTCCCGCCTGTCCAGTGCTGCCAGAGCCTTCCTCCTGCCCAGCGCTGCCAGAGTCGCCCGTCTGTCCTGAGCTGCCAGAGTCGCACGTCTGTCCTGAGCTGCCAGAGTCGCCCGTCTGTTCTGAGCTGCCAGAGCCGCCAGTCAGCCAGGAGCTGCCAGAGCCGCCAGTCAGCCAGGAGCTGCCAGAGCCGTCAGTCAGCCAGGAGCTGCCAGAATCGCCCTTCACTCCGGAGCTGCTGGAGTCTCCCACCTGCCTGGTGCTGCCGGAATCTCCCGTCCGTCTGGTGCTGCCGGAATCTCCCGTCCATTCGGGACCCGTGGCTTGGGTCCCCATTCCGAGGCGAGGGTTGCCGCGTTAAAGAGGCCACGGAGGCGGGTAAAGAGGCGGAGAAGGACTATGGTGGAGTGGGGTCCACGTCCCGCGCCAGAGCCGCCACCGCGGACAGACACCCACCCAGACCCTCCCCTATAGGTTCAGGTTTTGCGGCCGGAGTCCGCACCTTTGGGGGAGGTACTGTCACATTCTGACCTTAGTTATTTTATTATGTCTTTGTTTTAGTATGGTCAGGGCGTGAGTTGGATGGGTTGTCTGTTCCTTTTTCATGTTTTGGGATTTCTGTGTTTGGCCTGGTATGGTTCTCAATCAGAGGCAGCTGTTTATCGTTGTCCCTGATTGAGAACCATATTTAGGTAGCCTGGTTTCACTTTTGAGTTGTGGGTGATTATTTTCCGTGTCAGTGTTGGTGCCACACGGGACTGTTTCGGTTTGATTACTTCACGTTTATTGTTTTGTTCAGTGTTCATTACTTTAATAAAAAAACATGAACACTTACCACGCTGCGGTTGGGTCCTCACCTTCTTCCACCACAGACGATCGCTACATGAACCGGCGCACACATTATTTAGGCAAATGTGCAAAACGCGCCAAAACAGTCACAAGAATTATGTTTAGCAATAAAAATCTTCGTGAAAAATTACACGGAAAAAACAAGCCAGTCTGGCATGTCAACACTACACACGTAAAACAAACAATCTTACACAAAGACATGATGTGGAACAGAGGAATAAATACATGTAGATTGATTGGGGGATGAAAAACAGGTGTGCAGGGAACAAGACAAAACAAATGGATACATGAAAAATGGAGCGGCGATGGCTAGAAAGCCGGTGACGCCGAAAGCCGCCCGAACAAGGAGAGGAGCCGACTTCGGTGGAAGTCGTGACAAATATGGAGTACTGTGTGTAGATTGACGAGGGGAAAAAATGATTAAATCCATTATAGAATAAGCTGTGACATAACAAAATGTGGAAAAAGTCAAGGGACCTGAATACTTTCCAAATGCACTGTAGTTTCAGCCCCTGTTATTTGCTCAACAAGCTTCCCAAACATTGATGGTATACATGTTACATGTGCAGGGCGGATGTGAGTAAGGAATCACATTTCATTTGAGATCTGATTTGAGATCTGATATTTCTGACTGGCTGTCCAAAAACAATTTCTTACATGCCAGGTTCCATTCTGTTTGTCCAGACAGTGATTATATTTGTGTCTGCCAACGACCATTTCGAAATGAATGAGAAATGAGAGATGTCAGCGGATATGTAAACAAAATGGATACTACGGAGACATCGTAATACGGAAGACCGTGGATACTTCGGAGACATAATAGCCCCCCGGCCTCTCCTAGACAGTTAGCTGTTACTCAAAAGCTAGAATTATACCACTTCTTCAGTTCACACAGTTTGTAGTCCTCAATCATCTTGTACTGTTCACTAGTCAGACGCAACAAGGCAACACACTTGGTTGAACAAGTTTGTAGTGAATTATTTTAATGAGACTGGATGATGAAACCAGCGGAAACGTGTTTATGTACAGACTGGATAGCAAAAATGCAGACTATCACTGATCTGATGTACGTAGTTCTGATCTGAACGTGTTGATTTTAACCCCAGTATAAACAGGATTTACACTTTGCTTGAATGTAGGACACTCTCTGTCAGTGTAGGACACTCCCTGTTGGGTGCTTCTAAAATATCTATTTTTAATGCATCTGACATGTTTGTTATTTTGAAGAAATTCACAAAGTAGTATGTCTTGGTAAAGTGATTTAAAATACATTTTATCTTGACTTCCATTTAGTATCCATCCATTTTGGGACAGCTTTCATGCATTTTGGATAAAATGTCTTCTAAGCATATAAATAACATGGAAAGCCAATAATAGTTAAAGACAGCTAGCCTGAAAGCAGAGCAGTTGAGTTGGCAGTAATAGTATAGTCCTGGCAGAAGACCCCACATCACTCTCAGTGGGTAATGAGTATGTATGGCACTGAAACAACTAGACAGACAACAAGTACAGCAACCCTCACTCACCCTTTCAACTTTTACTCCCTTTCAGTCTGTCTGTCCTTCAGTCTCCATCTGTCTCGTTTTTATTTCTCTCTCTCATTCTCTTTCTCTCTTTTTTACTTTCTTTCATCTCTCTCCCTCCCATCTTTCTGACTGGTGCTCCTCTGATCCATACAGTGTTTTATGGTCGTGGGCCTTGGTGCCAAAGAGATCGGAGAGGCCATTATGAGGAGCGCCTGTGTGAGCAGGAGAGATTTAGGAAGAGAGAGATATACCCAGTGAACAGCTGACAGCATGAAGGACTAGGTTTTCTTAACGTGATATGTGGTCTCTTCACACTTCAATAGAAAACACCTGGAGTGGATTAACGGGCCACAGAGAGGTGAGGACAGCATGGAGGAGACTGACAGGGGATGGGGATTCTACTACTGTGTTCTGCTGTTGTGTCAGTGTGAATTTCCTCATTTGTGTTTGCTGAGCATATGTGTTGTGCCGAGGCCCCATATCTCTGTCTGTGTTTCCTTTGACGCACCTGCTGAGCTGTGGTATGTGGGTCCGTCTCTCTGACAGTGTATCAGTCTGTGGTTCCCTGAAATGTGTGTGTCTGGGTCCTTCCCCTGCCTGTCCATTAAACTTGGGCAGAGTTGGCCACTTAAAAGCTCTACTAAATGATTCAAAGCATTTACTTATAAATAAACACAGGCTGCTCCCTTCTTCCCTCTCTACTGCTGCACCCTCATAGCTCTCAGTACCTCCTCTATCAGCCTCTGTTTCAGACTCACCCTCCCACTAACTCCTCCTCCTAGTCACCGGTCCTCTCTCCCTCTTACCTCTCCCTGGCTTTTCCCTCTCTCCTCTCCCCTCTGAACCTCAAACACTCAAGTGAGATCCCTCATTGCTCTTTGTCCTCTTCCTCCCCCTTTCTCTGGTTCTCTGTAATTAGGTTGACTGTTTGTGTGTGCATTGGCCTGAGAGACGGGTACAAACACAGTCCCTTAAGAACAGAGGGAGAATGACAGAGAGAGAAAAAGGTAGGGTGTTATGACAGCTGGCAAAACAGTTAGTAAGTCATTGATACATGCTACCCCTCTGACAGGCATCGAGGAGTATTACCTCACTCACACACACAGATAACAACACACACAACCAAATATGTTACTTTTTTTTATCCATTAGGCTAGTGTGCACAAACACCAAGAAAACACATCCACGTCTCCTCATATCCGTACACATCCCATGGGACAACAGAGTGGATATGGATAGCTGATAATGATGGATTAGCAATTATGACCATAATATACCAAATCTACGCCACTAAAAGGTCACATGTGGTGTAGGATGGAGTGTGGAGAGTAGCTAACTCTGGGCCTCAGGTGACTGCTGGGCCCGTCCACCAGATTACAGATTTGGCAGATACGCACACACGCACACACGCACACACACACACACACACACACACGTCTTTCTGATTCCCAGCGCACCAAGACCACACTAATTTACAGTACTGGCAAAACAAACAACAGACGATAAGCGTTGTCATCCAAGAGTGAGCAGACTACTGATGAAGGAGGGGAGCAGAGAATACAAATGTGTTTGTTTACTAGAAACCTAGGGAGAACACAGCCCGATAACAGAGGAAGTAGGACAGGAGATCAAAGGGAAGAGTGAGCTACAGAAAGGAAGGAGACGGGGAAGAGGAGGAAGAGATAGACAGGAAGGGGGGAAGAGGACAGGAAGAGAGGGAATGAGGAAGGTAGAGAAAAGATCTAGTAGAGGAGGGTGGAGAGTCTTGATGGGGAGGAAAGAGATGGGGGAAGTAGTTGATGAAGGGGATGGAAAATAAAATAAAAGAGAAGGAGAGAGAGAGAGAGGGTGGAAAAGAGGGTGGACATAGTCCCAGATTCTCTTTCATCTCCAAGTGTTTGAAGGCATAGAACTTACTGAGACACTTGGGTTTGACTGACAGTCTGTGTGTGTGTGTGTGTTTTACTATACTTGTGAGTACCATAAGTCCTCACAAGAATAGTAAACAAACTCAAATTCAGAAAAATTAGAACATTTTGCCAGTCCTCACTTGTAAAAAGGCTATTTTAGGCTTAGGGGTTAGGTTAAGGGTTAGGGTTCGAATTGGGGTTAGTAGCTAGGTTTAGGGTTAGGTTTAGGGGTTAAGGTTAGGGTTAGGGAAAATAAGATTTTGAATGGGAATCAATTGTTTGTCCACAAAAAGTCCTCACAAGTATAGTAAGACTTTTGTATAGTAAGAGTTTGTTCTGTCAGACTGGTATTGGCAGGCTGGGTCTGTCTGTGGGAAGATCTGTCCCACCATCTGTTCCTGGCAATATGAATGTCTGTGGCTGTTTTTAAAATGCTTCCTCTACCATTCCAAGTCTTAAAATATGCCCCCATCTTTTCCTCTTTTGTTTAAAAATGATTTCCATTTCCATAAATCCATCCATCCATTCATCTATCTATCCATCCATCTAGTATTTCCATTACTCAAAAGGTGACAAAGGTATTGTATAGAGGAGAGTGTGATAATGTTGTGTGCAGTGTGAGTATGTTAGGTGATATAGAAATTAGGCTTGGGCGGTATACTGTATGTACTGTCTACCGAGATATTTGGAAAAAAGACACAGGATGGTATTTAAATACAGTCAAAACTATTTATTTGAAGTCTTTCAATAAATCTGAACATTTGTAGATGCTTTTTAAGTTATAATACTGTAAATACCAGTATGACAGAAGGACAGTATGACAATATGGGGATCTGGACAAGCCTAATTGAACTGGTGAAGTTTGAAATGTGAAAAGGTGCATGTGTCTGTGGTGACCTCACTCCCCCACTGCCTCATCTCTCTCTGATGTCCATTCTGCTCCCCTGAGACACACACAGTCCTCCCCTTCCTCGTCCTCTATCCTGAGTGCCACCATGACTCACTGTTACACCTGTACTCTGTGGATTGACAGAAAGTTCACACCAAAAACCACAAATCCTTGTATTATTCCTTCTTATAACCTCCTCGATCTCGCTTTCTCTCATGATGAACTTATAGTAAATGCTATAATGTCTCATGTCTTCTACAAATGAGAATGAGCTCGTCAGGAACACTAGTCCTCCTGCTAGTAGGATGCTTTAGGGAGGATGACTTCCTCTATCTTCTCCACTCAATACTGGATCAACCTTCACTGTTGTCATGCATGTTACATGCCAATCTGAATTACCGAGCATGCATGCTATAGTCCCATGCTCTACTTGGTAGAGTAACATGCCCAATGCCTGTGTATTTGAGGGAGGATAGTTATCTTCAACAAAGTGAGCTGCTACTGGATAGTCAGTGTTCTTACACCTGATTGAGCTGCAGTGTTCAGCTATGTGTTATTTTAATTGTCTTTTTGTTTTCCACATGAACATGTTATGATATAGATGACTTCCTTTGTCATGCATGAGATGATACCCATAACAGTATGTGGGTGTCTGAAGAAGGATGTTTTTGTAGTGTTATGGTCTGGTCTATAAGCATGCTTGCAATTTTGGGGATAGCTTAGTGAGATCTGACCTGCCCCCTGAGCCCACTCAGACACTCTTGACACCTATTCCAAATGAGAACAACAAAAGTGGCTCATGCGCACAGTGCAATACACAGACATTCAGCATGTTACTCTACCAAGGAGAGGAGGTAACGTGGAGATCCTACTACTACAGAGGGAGGCCTACTGGATTTCTTTTCTAAAAACATTGACCCCTAGTGGTCTGAATATTGACTTTGATCTCAGGCCCTTCTAATGAACAAATCTTCTTTATTCACTCTTCTTTATGAACACGTCTTATAAATGAATATATTCTTTCTACAGCTTATCAGCGTACACCCAATTTGTTCCCCTGTTGATGATGCTTATTATGCATTATGGTTGAACCAAAAGAATACACGTAACAAAAATTAAATTAAATTGGAAACAATTAAATATACATGTGAAATTAAATTAAACACTAATGTATGTTGATACTAATATTATGTATAATATCTAATTATGTTTCCATATGATAGCAATAGCCTAATATATTATATATGCTGTAAACTATTGTCTTTTAACAGTTTCACCTAATAAGGACACACCCCTCACTATTGTCATTGGTTGCACTAATTGCACTGTTTGTCTACATAACCTGGTTTAAGCATTCATTAAACTACCCTGAAGAAGGCACATGGATGCCGAAAAGTTGGTGTTTATCCCAATAAATTACTGGGAGTTTATATACAGTACTGTACCAGTCAAAAGTTTGGACACACCTGCTCATTCAATGGTTTTTCTTTATTTTTTTATATATTTATGTCACGACTTCTACCGAAGTCGAAGCCTCTCCTTGTTCGGGCGGTGCTCCGCGGTCGACATCACCGGTCTTCTAGCCATCATTGATCCATTTTTCCTTTTCCATTGGTGGTTTTGTCTTCCTACACACCTGGTTTCAATCCCATTCATTACCTTATTGATTGTCTTTGTCAGAGATTGTTTGTTATTCAGTGTTGTGTTGTTTTTGTATTGGTGTGCGACGGGTCCTCGTACCCACTTTTTTTATTGTTACATTTAGTGTTTGGAGTATGTTTTGTTAATTTGTTATTAAATACTCCTTTACACTCAGTTTGATTCTCCTGTGCCTGACTTCCCTGCCACCTATAGACACAACTCTGACGGAATCTCTGACCAAAAAATGAAGTCAGCAGGAGCAGGTACACCGGCCATGGAGGTGGAGGAGCTCGTCATGGAACACACGGAGATGATTGACAATCTGAGCGCCGCCATGGATTGCGTTGTCCAGAATATGGACCGCTGGGAGACACTGAGTTTTTCCAGCACCTCCACCAGCACAACCGGGGTCTCCCCTGAGCGCCCTTTCCCCGCCTGAACCCAGCAGGATCCATTTATCCCTGCCTAAGGGGTACGACGGAGATACTGCCGGCTGACAGGGTTTTTCTCCTCAAACTAAGCTTGTATCTGGCCACAGTCCGCCCAGCTCCATCGGACCGTGAGAAGAGTTACGCCCTCGTCTCGTGCCACTCCGGGAAAGCCCTGGAGTGGGCCAGCGCTGTGTGTGGAGAAGAGGATGCGGTGTTGGACCATTTTGAGGAGTTCACCTGCCATTTCAGGACAGTATTCGACCACCCACCTGAAGGCAGAGCGGCGGGTGAGCGCCTCTACCATCTGAGGCAGGAGACAAGGAGTGCTCTGGAGTTTATGACCCTGGCTGCCGGCGCTGGATGGAGCGACAGGGCCCTGATCGACCATTACCACTGTAGTCTACGCGAGGACGTCCGTCGGGAGCTGGCCTGTAGAGACACCATCCTCACCTTTGACCAGCTGGTGGACATGTCCATCAGGCTGGAGAAGATGCTGGCTACTCGTGGACGTCTAGATCGGGGTCTGGTTGTTCCATCCTCCCGCACTCTCTCTCCTGTACCCATGGTACCATATTGAGTACCATATGTGGTCGCAGAGGTCACACTGCTGGTCGGTGCCGGGTTGGTTCCTCTGGGAATCAAGGCAGCAAGCAGGGCACTCTGGCATCACCCCAGGTGAGTAGGCACCATTCTCATCCAGAGCCCTCTGTTGCACATATGTTTGTCTCTGTCGCTTTTCCAGATTTTTCCCCACGTTCCCATTATAAGGCGCTAGTAGATTCAGGCCCGGCTGGGAATTTCATTAATAAAAGTTTAGCTCATAGTTTAGGGATCCCCATTGTTCCTGTGGATATGCCTTTCCCCGTTCATGCCTTAGATAGTCGACCATTAGGGTCAGGGTTTATCAGGGAGGCCACCGCTCCTTTGTGTATGGTAACGCAGGGGGGTCACAAGAAAAATATTAGTCTTTTCCTTATTGATTCTCCTGCATAATCTGTGGTACTAGGCCTACCCTGGTTACCTTGTCATAACCCCACTGTTTCTTGGCCACAGAGGGCTCTCACGGGGAGGTTGCAAGAGTGCTCAGGTAGGTGTTAATGGGTTTCCGTTGGTGCTACTATGGTGGAAAGTCCAGACCAGGTCTCCACCTTGCGCATTCCCCCAGAATATGCTGTAAAAAGAAGGCGACTCAATTACCACCCCATCGACGGGGGGATTGTGCGATAGATCTCCTGGTAGACGCTGCATTTCCCAGGAGTAACGTGTATATCCCCTATCACAAGCGGAGACGGTGGCTATGGAGACATATGTCTCTGAATCCCTGCGTCAGGGGTACATTCAGCCCTCCATTTCCCCCGTCTCCTCGAGTTTCTTTTTTTGTGAAGAAGGATGGCGGTTTGCGCCCGTGCATTGATTATCGAGGTCTCAATAAAATCACGGTGAGATATAGTTACCTCTTATCACTACAGCGATTGAGTCAATGCACGGGGCGCGCTTCTTCACTAAACTGGGTCTCAGGAGTGCGTACAATCTGGTGAGTATTTGGAAAGGAGATGAGTGGAAGATGGCATTTAGCACCACCTCAGGTCATTATGAGTACCTCGTCATGCCGTATGGGTTGATGAATGCTCCATCAGTCTTCCAATCATTTGTAAATGAGATTTTCAGAGACCTGCACGGGCAGGGTGTAGTGGTGTTTATCGATGATATCCTGATATACTCCGCTATACGAGCCAAGCATGTGTCCCTGGTGCGCAAAGTGCTTGGTCGCCTGTTGGAGCCTGTTCTATATGTCAAGGCTGAGAAATGCTTGTTCTTCCAACAATCCGTCTCCTTCCTAGGGCATCAGATTTCCACGTCAAGAGAGGAGATGGAGAGCGACCGCATTGCAGCCGTGAGTAATTGGCCGACTCCCACCACGGTAAAGGAGGTGTAGCGATTCTTAGGGTTTGCCAACTACTACCGGAGGTTTATCCTTCTTCTTATGCCTTCTTTTCGAAGAAGCTCAGCCCGGCGGAGCAAAACTATGAAGTGGGGAACCGGGAGCTGTTGGCTGTCGTAAAAGCCTTGAAGGTGTGGAGACATTGGCTTGAGGGGGCTAAACACCCCTTTCTCATCTGGACTGACCATCGCAATCTGTAGTACATCAGGGAGGCGAGGAGACTGAATCCTCGTCAGGCAAGGTGAGCCATGTTTTTCACTCGTTTTGTGTTTACCCTCTCTTACAGACCAGGCTCCCAGAACGTTAGGGCAGATGCATTGTCCCGGCTGTATGACACAGAGGAGCAGTCCATGGAACCCACTCCCATACTCACAACTTCTTGTTTGGTGGCGCCGGTAGTGTGTTAGCTGGACGCGGACATTGAGCGGGCTCTCCCCCTCTGTCATGTATTGTCATATTATGTCTTGTTCCTGTTCTTTCTCTTCACTCCGTTTCCCTCTGCTGGTCGTATTAGGTTACCTTCTCTTCCTCTCCTTCCCCCAGCTGTTCCTCATCTTCCCTAACTACCTCGTTCACTCTTTTCCCACCTGTTCCCTTTTTCCCTCTGATTAGGTCTCTATTTCTCTCTCTCTGTTCCTGCTTCTTTCTTTGTCAGATTCTCGTTTGAGTTTCTCATGCCAGAACCAAACTATCGTCTTGTTTGCTTCACCCTTGTCCCATCCTGTCGGAATCTGCCTGTTCTTCTGATGCTACGTGTTATCAGGTACCTCTGTCCGCTACGACCCGCGCCTACCCAGAGAGACCAGCAGTCTGTCGCCGCAACCCAGCTATTCTCCTCTGCTGCTAAGAAGGGGACTCTTTTGTAAATATCAGAAGGACTTTCTGTTTCATTTGTCGCCCTCTCTGAGGGTTGTCTATTTTGCCATTTTTCTACATCTGAAGAGGATCTATGTCTTCCCTGTGTTTTTTACATTAAAGGACTCTGTTTTTGTTAAACCGCTTTTGGGTCCTCACTCAAGTCACAACAGAAGAATCTGACCAAGAATGGACCCAGCGATTTCGGATCCTTTCCACTCAGCCGTCGAGATCCAGGGAGCGATGCTAGGCAGACACGAGCAGGAATTGTCTGTTGCTCGACATGCCGTTGAGACCCTGACCGCCCAAGTCTCCGACCTCACAAGACAGGTTCACCATCTCCGCCTCGATCCACCGGCCACTTCCAGGGCTTCCGAATCTCCGGAGCCCAGAATCAATAACCCGCCGTGTTACTCTGGGGAGGCCACTGAATGCCGCTCGTTCCTCACCCAGTGTGATATTGTGTTTTCTCTCCAGCCCAACACTTACTCCAGGAGCACAGCTCGTATCGCCTACGTCATATCTCTCCTTACTGGACGGGCTCGTGAGTGGGGCACGGCTATCTGGGAGGCGAGGGCTGAGTGTACTAACCAGTATCAGGACTTTAAGGAGGAGATGATACGGGTTTTTGATCGTTCTGTTTTTGGGAAGGAAGCTTCCAGGGTCCTGGCTTCCCTATGTCAAGGTAATCGATCCATAACAGATTACTCTATTGAGTTTCGCACTCTTGCTGCCTCCAGTGACTGGAACGAGCCAGCTTTGCTCGCTCGTTTTCTGGAGGGTCTCCACGCTGAGGTAAAGGATGAGATTCTCTCCCGGGAGGTTCCCTCCAGCGTGGATTCCTTGATTGAACTCGCTATTCGCATAGAGCGACGGGTTGATCTTCGTCACCGAGCTCGGGGAAAAGAGCTCGCGTTCTCCGTTGCCCCCTCTCCGCATCACTACCATCTTCCTCCGCCGGCTCGGGTGCTGAGCCTATGCAGCTGGGGGTATCCGCATCTCGACTAAGGAGAGGGAACGGAGAATCACCAACCGCCTCTGTCTCTATTGCGGTTCCGCTGGTCATTTTGTCACTTCATGTCCAGTAAAAGCCAGAGCTCATCAGTAAGAGGAGGGCTACTGGTGAGCGCTACTACTCTGGTCTCTCCTTCAAGATCCTGCACTACCTTGTCGGCCCATCTACGCTGGACCGGTTCGTCAGCTTCCTGCAGCGCCTTGATAGACTCTGGGGCGGAGGGCTGCTTTATGGACGAGACCTGGGCTCGGGAACATGACATTCCTCTCAGACAGTTAAAGGAGCCCACGGCCTTGTTCGCTCTGGATGGGAGTCCTCTCCCCGGGATTCAGCGTGAAACGCTACCTTTAACCCTCACTGTCTCTGGTAATCATAGCGAAACCATTTCTTTTTTAATTTTTCGTTCACCTTTTACACCTGTTGTTTTGGGTCATCCCTGGCTAGTTTGTCATAATCCTTCTATTAATTGGTCTAGTAATTCTATCCTCTCCTGGAACGTCTCTTGTCATGTGAAATGTTTAATGTCTGCTATCCCTCCTGTTTCCTCTGTCTCTTCTTCACAGGAGGAGCCTGGTGATTTGACGAGGGTGCCGGAGGAATATCACGATCTGCGCACGGTGTTCAGTCGGTCCAGGGCCACCTCTCTTCCTCCGCACCGGTCGTATGATTGTAGTATTGATCTCCTTCCAGGAACCCACCCCCCGGGGTAGACTATACTCTCTGTCGGCTCCCGAACGTAAGGCTCTCGAAGATTATTTGTCTGTAGCTTTCGACGCCGGTACCATAGTCCCCTCCTCCTCTCCTGCCGGAGCGGGGTTTTTTTTTGTTAAGAAGAAGGACGGGTCCCTGCGCCCCTGCATAGATTATCGAGGGCTGAATGACATAACAGTTAAGAATCGTTATCCGCTTCCTCTTATGTCTTCAGCCTTCGAGATCCTGCAGGGAGCCAGGTTTTTCACTAAATTGGACCTTCGTAACGCTTACCATCTCGTGCGCGTCAGGGAGGGGGACGAGTGGAAAATGGCGTTTAACACTCCGTTAGGGCACTTTGAATACCGGGTTCTTCCTTTCGGCCTTGCAAACGCTCCAGCTGTCTTTCAGGCATTAGTAAATGACGTCCTGAGAGACATGCTGAACATCTTTGTTTTCGTCTACCTTGACGATATCCTGATTTTTTCACCGTCACTTCAGATTCATGTTCAGCACGTTCGACGTGTCCTCCAGCGCCTTTTAGAGAATTGTCTTTATGTGAAGGCTGAGAAGTGCACTTTTCATGCCTCCTCCGTCACATTTCTCGGTTCTGTTATTTCCGCTGAAGGCATTAAGATGGATCCCGCTAAGGTCCAAGCTGTCACTGATTGGCCGGTTCCTAAGTCACGCGTCGAGCTGCAGCGCTTTCTCGGCTTCGCGAATTTCTATCGTCGTTTCATCCGTAATTTCGGTCAGGTGGCAGCTCCCCTCACAGCCCTTACTTCTGTCAAGACGTGCTTTAAGTGGTCCGATTCCGCCCAGGGAGCTTTTGATCTTCTCAAGAATCGCTTTACATCCGCACCTATCCTTGTTACACCTGACGTCTCTAGACAGTTCGTTGTCGAGGTTGACGCGTCAGAGGTGGGCGTGGGAGCCATTCTTTCTCAGCGCTCCCTCTCTGACGACAAGGTCCACCCTTGCGCGTATTTTTCTCATCGCCTGTCACCGTCGGAACGTAACTATGATGTGGGAAACCGCGAACTGCTCGCCATCCGCTTAGCCCTAGGCGAATGGCGACAGTGGTTGGAGGGGGTGACCGTTCCTTTTGTCGTTTGGACTGACCATAGGAACCTTGAGTACATCCGTTCTGCCAAACGACTTAATGCGCGTCAGGCTCGTCGGGCGCTGTTTTTCGCTCGTTTCGAGTTCGTAATTTCTTATCGTCCGGGCTCTAAGAACACCAAGCCTGATGCTTTATCTCGTCTCTTCAGTTCTTCAGTAGTCTCCACCGACCCCGAGGGGATTCTCCCTGAGGGGCGTGTTGTCGGGTTGACTGTCTGGGGAATTGAGAGGCAGGTAAAGCAAGCACTCACTCACACTCCGTCGCCGCGCACTTGTCCTAGGAACCTTCTTTTCGTTCCCGTTCCTACACGTCTGGCCGTTCTTCAGTGGGCTCACTCTGCCAAGTTAGCCGGCCACCCCAGCGTTCGGGGTACGCTTGCTTCCATTCGCCAGCGGTTTTGGTGGCCCACTCGGGAGCTTGACACGCGTCGTTTTGTGGCAGCTTGTTCGGTCTGCGCGCAGACTAAGTCCGGTAACTCTCCTCCTGCCGGCTGTCTCAGACCGCTTCCCATTCCCTCTCGACCGTGGTCTCACATCGCCTTAGATTTTATCACCGGACTGCCTTCGTCAGCGGGGAAGACTGTTATTCTTACGGTTGTCGATAGGTTCTCTAAGGCGGCTCATTTTATTCCCCTCGCTAAGCTCCCTTCTGCTAAAGAAACGGCACAAATCATCATCAAGAATGTTTTCAGAATTCATGGCCTTCCGTCAGACGTCGTTTCGGACAGGGGTCCGCAATTCACGTCTCAATTTTGGAGGGAGTTTTGCTGTTTGATTGGAGCTTCCGTCAGTCTCTCTTCCGGCTTTCACCCTCAGTCTAACGGTCAAGCAGAACGGGCCAATCAGACTATTGGTCGCATCTTACGCAGTCTTTCTTTTCGTAACCCTGCGTCTTGGTCAGAACAGCTTCCCTGGGCAGAATACGCCCACAACTCGCCTCCTTCGTCTGCGACCGGTCTATCTCCTTTTCAGAGTAGCCTCGGGTACCAGCCTCCGCTGTTCTCGTCTCAGCTCGCCGAGTCCTGCGTCCCCTCCGCTCAGGCTTTTGTCCAACGTTGTGAGCGCACCTGGAAGAGGGTCAGGTCTGCACTTTGCCGTTATAGGGCGCAGACTGTGAGAGCCGCTAATAAGCGTAGAACTAAGAGTCCTAGATATTGTCGCGGTCAGAGAGTATGGCTCTCCACTCAAAACCTTCCCCTTAAGACAGCTTCTCGCAAGTTGACCCCGCGGTTCATTGGTCCGTTCCGTATTTCTCAGATCATTAATCCTGTCGCAGTGCGACTTCTTCTCCCGCGATATCTTCGTTGCGTCCACCCGGTCTTCCATGTCTCCTGTGTTAAGCCCGTTCTTCACGCCCCCGCTCGTCTTCCCCCCCCCCATCCTTGTCGAGGGCGCACCTATCTACAGGGTCCGTAAGATTTTGGACATGCGTCCTCGGGGCCGTGGTCATCAGTACCTAGTAGATTGGGAGGAGTACGGTCCTGAGGAAAGGAGTTTGGTTCCCTCTCGGGACGTGCTGGACCGTTCGCTGATCAATGATTTCCTCCGTTGCCGCCAGGTTTCCTCCTCGAGTGCGCCAGGAGGCGTGGTCATGTATTGTCATATTATGTCTTGTTCCTGTTCTTTCTCTTCACTCCGTTTCCCTCTGCTGGTCGTATTAGGTTACCTTCTCTTCCTCTCCTTCCCCCAGCTGTTCCTCATCTTCTCTAACTACCTCGTTCACTCTTTTCCCACCTGTTCCCTTTTTCCCTCTGATTAGGTCTCTATTTCTCTCTCTCTGTTCCTGCTTCTTTCTTTGTCAGATTCTCGTTTGAGTTTCTCATGCCAGAACCAAACTGTCGTCTTGTTTGCTTCACCCTTGTCCCATCCTGTCGGAATCTGCCTGTTCTTCTGATGCTACGTGTTATCAGGTACCTCTGTCTGCTACGACCCGCTCCTACCCAGAGAGACCAGCAGTCTGTCGCCGCAACCCAGCTATTCTCCTCTGCTGCTAAGAAGGGGACTCTTTTGTAAATATCAGAAGGACTTTCTGTTTCATTTGTCGCCCTCTCTGAGGGTTGTCTATTTTGCCATTTTTCTACATCTGAAGAGGATCTATGTCTTCCCTGTGTTTTTTACATTAAAGGACTCTGTTTTTGTTAAACCGCTTTTGGGTCCTCACTCAAGTCACAACACCCTCAGTGTCCAGCTGGGCATCTGTACATTCCGTCTGCTGTCCGCGACCGACTGATCTAATGGACCCACACGTCACCCTCCTCTGGTCATCCGGGGATAGGTCAGATGGTGTGCTGTCTTGATGGGAGGTACTGGTGGCCCACTTTAGCTACATCCTGTCATCTCCTCCCTTTGCCCGGTCTCCCTACGGCCTTACAAACTGCGGAGGCCCTGTTTACACACGTTTTCTGGCATTATGGGGTGCCTGAGGATATAGTGTCTGATCAGGGTCCCCAGTTCACATCAAGGGTCTGGAAGGCGTTCATGGAACGTCTGGGGGTCTCAGTCAGCCTTACCTCAGGTTTTCACCCCGAGAGTAATGGGCAGGTGGATAGAGTTAACCAGGATGTGGGTAGGTTTCTGCAGTCTTATTGCCAGGACTGGCCGGAGGAGTGGGCGAAGTTCGTGCCCTGGGCAGAGATGGCCCAGAACTCGCTACGCCACTCCTCCACTAACTTTTCTCCCTTTCAATGTGTATTAGGGTATCAGCCGGTTCTAGCTCCTTGGCATCATAGTCAGCCCGAGGCTCCTGCCCCTCCGCCTGCCCTGCCGGAAGCTGGGTCTGCGGTTTGTGGGGCCGTTTAAAGTCCTGAGGAGAGTGAACAAGGTATGTTATAGGTTACAGCTACCCACTAATTACCGTATTAACCCCTCGTTCCATGTGTCTCTCCTCAGGCTGGTGGTGGCTGGGCTGGTCCAGGAGGCTGAAGTGTGGGATGTTCCTCCTCCCCCTCTGGACATCGAGGGGGTCCCGGCGTACTACGTTCGATCCATCTTGGAATCGAGACGTCGGGCGAGGGGCCTTCAGTACCTCGTGGACTGGGAGGGGTAAGGTCTGGAGGAGAGATGCTGGGTTCCGGTGGAGGACTTATTAGATCCTTCCATGCTGCGAGAATTCCACCATCTCCATCCGGATCGCCCTGCACCTCGCCCTCCGGGTCGTCCCCGAGGCCGGTGTAGACGCGCTGATGGAGCCATCAGTGTTTGGAGTATGTTTTGTTTATTTGTTATTAAATACTCCATTACACTCAGTTTGATTCTCCTGACTTCCCTGCCACATATACACATGACTCAGACAATTTATTACATTGTAGAATAATAGTAAAGACATCAAAACTAAGAATTAACACATGTGGCATCATGTAGTAACGAAAAAAGTGTTAAACAAATGTATATTCTGGACACTAACATTGCTTGTCTGATATTTCTTAATTATATATTTAAAAACTTTGGAGATTATGTGTTTATTATTGTATTGCTAGATATAACTGCTGCACCTGCGATAACAACTTCAAATCTGTGTACGCAACCAATACATTTTGATTTGATCTGATACAGTAAAATACACCTAAATGCAGTCCATTATCAACATCCAAAACGAACGGAGCTAGGAACTTTGAGAAATAGAAACAAAACAATGCATCACCCCTCCCGTTTCCCTCTCTCATTCCCTTCCTCTCTCTCTATTTTACTGTCCATGTAGAGCCTCTGGGAACCAACACACCTTCAATGAGCTCACTGATTAAAAGGCATACATTCTCTTTCTTTTCTGCCTCTTTAAAAGCACTCTCTTCTGGGAGGCATAGCCTAGATGTTCTCTCAAAGTGCAAACCCCCTCTCTCTGTCTCTATCTCCAATTCTCATTTTCCATCTTTCTCCATAAACCTTTTTGTCCACTTATATCATTCTCAACAAACACTTGCTGCTGAGAGAGTTTCTCGCCTGCGCCTCACCAGATTTCATCATTATCTCTTCTCTTCTTCTCTTCCTGGTGTCTGCCTGAATGTATGCATCTACTTGTGAATAATCATGAGACAAAAAGACAGGGAGGCAGTGGTGGCAAGGGGAAGAGACTTGAGTCGTGCACATGAGACACCACCTTCTCTAGTGAACCAGAGAGTGTTCTGTAACAGCAGAGAGAAACTGGTGTGTAACCCTACGCCCATCTTAATGCACGCACAAACACACACACCTCTCTCCTTCCCTCCTGATTCCCTTCAATCCAAGTCAGGCTCCGTCTTGGTTAATCAATGCGACGGTTTACTGAGACGGTGGGGGACAATGTCTGACCCAGGCAAAACACCCATTCCATGCCCTGCTTCTCATCCATGTTTTTCTCACTTTCTGTCTCTCTCAAATAATTTGCCTTAGTATCACAAGTCTTACTTTCTTTATCTATGTACCAGTCTGATTTCCCCTCTTTGCCTTTTGTGTAAAAACAAACAGAACCACATCTTCTCCAATCCTGCCTTCCAGTCTCTGTACTTCCTGAGTCTGTATGATAGTGAGAGGAACTGATCTCTGTGCCTTCCCCCCATTACACACCAGAGTTATACCACCACTGGATAAAAATACATTCATTTCAGATGGCTATTATTGCCAGCACCTGACTAATAGCTGCTTTTTCCTCCCTCCATCTCTCTCTCTCTC
The DNA here is from genome assembly GCF_018296145.1 of Oncorhynchus tshawytscha. Taxonomy (NCBI): domain Eukaryota; kingdom Metazoa; phylum Chordata; class Actinopteri; order Salmoniformes; family Salmonidae; genus Oncorhynchus; species Oncorhynchus tshawytscha. Next base: position 68,513,890 of record NC_056440.1, on the reverse strand, counting down.
CTCTCCCTCTTTCCGGCTCCTCCTCCCTCTCCTCATATAAAACACTGATAAGCCAGATGATTGGAGCTCATTATTTCTCCTTCTAAGGAATGTAATATTAACAAGACATTTGACAATGGATCTGGATACTGGTATTAATAGGCAATTACCTCAGACATTTACAAACTGCGGGATGGAAAAAGCTCCTCAGCATGACTGACCAATGTGTGCATCCATCTCCCCATTTGTCCCCTCCCTCCCTATTGTCTCCCTCCCTCCATGCTAACTGTTTCCCTCCCTCCATACCTACTGTCTCCCTCCCTCCATACCTACTGTCTCCCTCCCTCACTGTCTCTTCTCTGCGTTTGGCCTTGACAGAGTCATGGTGCTACAATCTCCCAGCACATCTCTTATCCACAGAACGGATGATAGAACTAGAGCGATGCCATGGCAAACTCCCAGATCACTAAAGACACAGTAGAGTGAAACCATTTCACTGTCCTCCACTATCAACGATCCAGCCCACATGAGACAAGGCGCACTAGACAGACATTACAGACACCCTGCAGCAAAGCTATCACAGATTCCATCCACACTAGAACACATCAGATAAAGGTCATAAAAAGGGCATGGAGTGTATCTGCAGTACAGGTGGTTATGTGAGTAGTCCATGTCCAAAAACACAGACTTTGTGAACGTAGCTAGATCTAAGATGATAATTCATGTATTGTATATGCATAATGACCACAATGCTTTGAGAGGAGTGGCAGTTTGTTTTCCAGTGAAGAAGTATTACCCTGATCTAACTTATCTAACATGGGAGACCTGAACACGTTAGATAAACGTCCTGACATCTAACACAATACCTCTGACCTTCTTCCAGTGTTTGGATTATTGCTCTGCTATGACAGAGCCACCCTGCAGGAATACTAATAAACAGGATGGATAAAGGTGATAAACCCTCCAATTACATAACATTTGACATATACCATTAATATGACATTTAGCATAACATTATTAATGGTATGTTTGGATTTTGGCCGCCAGCAGGCTCAAGATTCTGAAATCACTGAAAAACCTTTGACAGATAAAATCTATACCATTTTCCCTTGGCTTTGTGACCTCTATAAATAGTGGTAGGAATTTCATCACAAAATATTTATCACCATGTTGAGCTTCCACCTATCCCCACTGACCAAAACCTACAACCCCCTAAAACTGCTTTTCCACGGAAAGGCCATTGGTTGTGGCGGTTGAAGAATTCAAGACTAAATGTAGTTATTGCTGTTGTCTGATAAGTGAGTTAGGGGTCAGATGTGGTCTAATCTTTACCTAGGGCTGAGATTAACCAGAGTCAATAGCGCAAGTGTGTGCCGATGTCAGATCACCTGCCACTGCAGGGATCTCCCCACAGCACAGCACAGCACAGGCTGCCTGTCAGGGAACCATTCCTGATGGGAAATAGATTCCCTGCTGGGAGATGGATTGGTGGAAACCATTCCAGAGTGGAATTAAGACATGCTGGACATTCTGGATTCCACAGCCTTGTAGTCCTCTGTGAAGGCCAACATTTTGGATGTATGTGATTTACTGATAATGGAGGGACAGACATCTGTATTGTAAAGGATTGCTGTGATATAAACACACCATCATCTGACTATCATATTGGCCACCCAGTGTGGGATGCAATTTGGCAGAATTGTGCTAATATTAATCAACTTAAAAATAAAAATAAATTATTTGACTGTTCATGATAATCAGGCCTACCTGTGGCATGTTGTTCTTTCCCCCACTTGTTATAGAAATAATCATACCATTAGAAAATATATTATGATACATTTATAGGCAAACAATAATTATGCCAATAACCATTAATGAAACCTGCCAGTAAAACACTTGTCTAATATAGACCTTTCGCCCCAGCCGAGACAGGGAAAGGGAGACAGAGCATTCCATGACTATGTGTATTTTAACACATCCACTGCAGTGCCAGTGGCCTTGTGAGGAGAGAAAAATCTGCCTACACTTATCACTGTAATAAAATAGTGATAGCCCAAATCTGCAAGGGGCACAAAGTATTTCAAACACCTGACAAAGCTTTTCCTGCAATCTAGAGTCTTAATCATTATGCCTAATTCTATATAAAAAATATGTATATTTTTCTGCACAGGTCATCTAGCATACGTCTTTACCTGTTCAATTGTCATTTTAATGAGGGTGTCATTTTGACTGTTGTAAATCACACATCTCAATATACTGCACTAACATGCCTAGGACATAAAAATTACAACACAGTACACGGGATACAGGAACATATCATGGTAACATAATTCATACACTAATATCATGATTACATTTAAACCAAGTATTTTTTTAGCATATCTAAGCATACCTCCTGACTGGTGGTTCTATAAAAAAGTGATATGTGACTTGTTTCAGGAAACTAGGCGAATGTTGGAAGTCACGACTTCACAGGAGAGGCATTTGAACATTATTCTTTGTAATCAAAATGTGTTTTTTGGCAGAAATGCCTTCTGGAACATTTGAACTTTCATGTGCCTTAATAACAAACTTGTATGCCATCTGTAAATGTGAATAAAAGTTGTTAAATTACGAGCCAAGTTGGTTTAGCCACAGAAAAAGATGATGAGTGTGTTGAACATGCAGAGAGATGAGTTTCAGATTGTTCTGCGGTGTAGCATCTAATGTCTATAAAATGAGCTGCTCGTTATGCTTAGATAATGCTTAGCAATGGAGAACTGCAAATATGTTGCTACTGCTCCCAATAACATTGCTCCCCTGAATTTAAAGGTCAGTGGGAAAAGGTTGTGATGGACTACTTTCTGGAGGATGATCGTGCCATGCTGACTCTCTCTGACTCTGAAAATGAATCAGATGATTAGGAAATCCCTGATTTAGGTAAAAACATGTTCTTTGAAGAAGACATTGTAGAGTCTTCTGATGAAAGTGATGGGGAATAAACAGAGATCAACAGTGTTGTTGTCACGGAAGAAGTTGACCGAGTTTTGAAATCAGTGGAATGTCTGGTAGAGATTAATAGAATTTTGCCATTTGATAGCAAATGCAGAGGGAGTTGAAAAGAGAACACCTGTCTCCGGATTATATCTTCAAACTAAGGGCAACCATGGCATTCGTGACAGAGAGGGAGAAAGATCTGATGATTTTTATGGCATTGCACACAGTCAGTGTGAACCAGAGTGACTTGACACAGAGAAGAGCTCTCCAGTAGGTTCCAAAACATTCAAAGGGAATTTTCTCAAAAGTGAGGTTATAAGTTTATCAACATCCAAAGCAGAATTACTGTCCCATTGTGCCTCAAATGTAGTGTATGCTATACCATTTTGTAGCTCTGTGTCTCTGCTTTTATCCAATGTAAAAAACACAATTTCAAATTTTGCTACATAAGCCCCGAATCAAGGCGGTCGGTCACATATGCTTCTCTACATCTCTGCTAAAATCTGGCTAAAAGATTGAAAGGAATGTGAGTTTTATTCAGTACATTTAGTAATTGCTTGCTTTTCTAAAGTCTAGAAACCTTGCCAGCAGGCTTTCCAGCTAAGATAGTCAGGCAAGCTACTTTAACTTAATTGATAGCCTGAAATGGAATGGTAGATAGTTTTGATGTTGGGAGATCTAGCTGGCTAGTTAAAGCCAACGTCATAAAATGGCTAGGTGGCTAGTATTACAGAGAAACAACAAAACATTTTAGTTGTATTTAATTCATTAAGAAGAAATCAAAAGGCTACATAGCTTGATTAAATTCCTTTACCAACATACCTCCTGTGAGTCCTGCCTATCACCCGCAGGTAAAATAATGTTTACATTTCTTTCATTACTCATCTCATATGTACAGTGGGGTCAAAAAGGTATTTAGTCAGCCACCAATTGTGCAAGTTCTCCCACTTAAAAATATGAGAGAGGCCTGTAATTTTCATCATAGGTACACTTCAACTATGACAGACGAAATGAGAAAAAAAATCCAGAAAAATCACATTGTAGGATTTTTAATGAATTTATTTGCAAATTATGGTGGAAAATAAGTATTTGGTCAGTCAATAACAAAAGTTTATCTCAATACTTTGTTATATACCCTTTGTTGGCAATGACAGAGGTCAAACGTTTTCTGTAAGTCTTCACAAGGTTTTCACACACTGTTGCTGGTATTTTGGCCCATTCCTCCATGCAGATCTCCTCTAGAGCAGTGATGTTTTGGGGCTGTTGCTGGACAACACAGACTTTCAACTCCCTCCAAAGATTTTCTATGGGGTTGAGATCTGGAGACTGGCTAGGCCCCTCCAGGACCTTGAAATGCTTCTTACGAAGTCACTCCTTCGTTGCCCAGGCGGTGTGTTTGGGATCATTGTCATGCTGAAAGACCCAGCCACGTTTCATCTTCACTGCCCTTGCTGATGGAAGGAGGTTTTCACCCAAAATCTCACGATAAATGGCCCCATTCATTCTTTCCTTTACACGGATCAGTCGTCCTGGTCCCTTTACAGAAAAACAGCCCCAAAGCATGATGTTTCCACCCCCATGCTTCACAGTAGGTATGGTGTTCTTTGGATGCAACTCAGCATTCTTTGTCCTCCAAACATGACGAGTTGAGTTTTTACCAAAAAGTTATATTTTGGTTTAATCTGACCATATGACATTCTCCCAATCTTCTTCTGCATCATCCAAATGCTCTCTAGCAAACTTTAGACGGGCCTGGACCTGTATTGGCTAAAGCAGGGGGACATGTCTGGCACTGCAGGATTTGAGTCCCTGGAGTCCCTCCCTGTTACTCATGGTAGGCTTTGTTACTTTGGTCCCAGCTCTCTGCAGGTCATTCACTAGGTCGCCCTGTGTGGTTCTGGGATTTTTGCTCACTGTTCTTGTGATCATTTTGACCCCATGGGGTGAGATCTTGCGTGGAGCCCCAGATCGAGGGAGATTATCAATGGTCTTGTTTGTCTTCCATTTCCTAATATGGAAGACATACTGCTTACCTACAAGCTGCTTACCTATTGCAGATTCAGTCTTCCCAGCCTGGTGCAGGTCTACAATTTTGTTTCTGGTGTCCTTTGACAGCTCTTTGGTCTTGGCCATAGCGGAGTTTGGAGTGTGACTGTTTGAGGTTGTGGACAGATGACTTTTATACTGATAACAAGTTCAAACAGGTGCCATTAATACAGGTAACGAGTGGACAGAGGAGCCTCTTAAAGAAGAAGTTACAGGTCTGTGAGAGCCAGAAATCTTGCTTGTTTGTAGGTGACCAAATACTTATTTTCCACCATAATTTGCAAATAAATTCATTAAAAATCCTACAATGTGATTTTCTGGATTTTTTTTCTCATTTTGTCTGTCATAGTTGAAGTGTACCTATGATGAAATTTACAGGCCTCTCTCATCTTTTTAAGTGGGAGAACTTGCACAATTGGTGGCTGACTAAATACTTTTTTGCCCCACTGTATATACTGTAATCTATAATATGTACTGCATCTTAGCCTATGCCGCTCGGTCATCGCTCATCCATATATTCTTATTCCATTGTCAAGTCAGTGTGCCCCCTCCGCAAAATCCCACTATGTCGGCTCTGTGCCAGCCGGGAGCAACCGGGAGACCCATGGGGCGGCGCACAATTGGCCCAGCGTCGTCTGGGTTAGCGGAGGGTTTGGCCGGCAGGGATGTCCTTGTCCCATTGTGCTCTAGCGACTCCTGTTGCGGGCCGGGCGCAATGCACACTGACACGGTCGCCTGGTGTATGGTGTTTCCTCCAACACCTTGGTGCGGCTGGCTTCCGGGTTAATCGGGCATTGTGTCAAGAAGCAGTGCGGCTTGGCTGGTTTGTGTTTCGGAGGATGCTGCCCCGGTCAACTGTAAGTACTGTTATTGTGAAAGTCTAGGAGCAACAACGGCTCAGCCCCGAAGTGGTAGGCCACACAAGCTCACAGAACAGGACCGCCGAGTGCTGAGGCGCGTAGCGCATAAAAATCATCAGTCCTTGGTTACAACACTCACTACCAAGTTCCAAACTGCCTATGGAAGCAACGTCAGCACAAGGCTGTTCATCGGGAGCTTCATGAAATGGGTTTCCATGGCCGAGCAGCCACACACTAAGATGCGCGATGCCAAGCTTCGGCTGGAGTCGTATAAAGCTCTCCGACATTGGACTCTGGAGCAGTGGAAATGTGTTCTCTGAAGTGATGAATCACACTTCACCATCTAGCACTCTGAAGGACAAATCTGGGTTTGGTGGATGCCAGGAGAATACTACCTGCCCCAATGCATAGTGCCAACTGTAACGTTAGGTGGAGGAGGAATAATGGTCTGGGGATGTTTTTCATGGCTCGGGCTAGGCAGCTTAGTTCCCGTGAAGGGAAATCTTAATGCTACAGCATACAATGACATACTAGACGATTCTGTGCTTCCAACTTTGTGGCAACAGTTTGGGGAAGGACCTTTCCTGTTTCAGCATGACAATGCCCCCATGCGCAAAGCAAGGTCCATACAGAAATGGTTTGTCAAGATCAGTGTGGAAGAACTTGACTGGCCTGCACAGAGCCCTGACCTCAAGACCATCGAACACCTTTGGGATGAATTGGAACGCAGACTGCGAGCCAGGCCTAATTGCCCAACATCAGTGCCGACTCACTAATGGTTTTATGGCTGAATGGAAGCAAGTCCCTGCAGCAATGTTCCAACATCTAGTGGAAAGCCTTCCCAGAAGAATGGAGGCTGTCATGGCAGCAAATCCAGATTAATGCCCATGACTTTGGAATGAGATGTTCAATGAGCAGGTGTCCACATACTTTTGGCATACATGACATGGCTGTAGGAACTACAGTAAATAAGCCTGTAATTCTAGAGTGGATGATGGAAAATGAACAAATCTCACATCTTCTGTGTTCATGAAAGTTTGCAATTTGCTTTTGCTCTATTGTGTGGATAGATTTAGGTCATTTTATAGAGTACAGTGTTCAGAAACACACTTGTTCCAGACACCATCCTCTCAGCAAATGACCCTCAATATATAGGCCCAAAGTGACACAGTGTTTATAGAACTAGGCCTTCTTAAAATATTCAGACTACAGCCAATAATATTTATTGGAACTGAGTGATTTATTGGAAGTGCATTTTTCACTGCCATAATGAGGCCATGAATGAATAAAGCTGTTTTCAGCCATTTCACGTTTACTGACAGTCTTCACAGAGGATCATTCAGTTCACACATTTCTCTCCCTGAGCAGCAGGTGTTTGCTGTCAAGGTGTGCAGCCTACTGCCTGCCACCAGGGGCGACACTTAGGGGCGGGAAGAGGGCCACTATTCCTCCATGTAACCTGTCACGCCCCCGATGCACGTGGGATACATTTCTTAAATAGGTGCCCCCCCCCACCCACCCCACCCCCACCCATCCACACACATACAATATGCTCCTCTCTCCCTCCTTCTCTCAGACAGGGACACAAACACCCGTGGACATGATAGGAGATGAGATGACCTTGTGTGCTTTGCCGCTCAGTTTACCTGACGTAAAAACCGGTGACACTCGGGCATGTAAGCTAACGTTAACAATACTGAGAGAACAACAAGTGCACAAGCATCTTTAACTTACACCCGAGTCTCCATGCTGCCAGCCTAATTTTAGTAATTCCATCAACACAATTGCCTTTGGTGCGGTCTCTGAACGATGATGTAGCCTTTGAATGTCATCCAGGCACATGACAAGGAATGTAACGAGTAAACAACATCATGGGCTATGCATTCTGATAGAGATGACACTAGTAAAATCAGCATTAACATGCTGCTTGTGTTGTGGCGATGACTCCCAGCATCATTACTTGAGACCAACAAATCCTACTCAAGGGCGTTTTTGAACGATCACAAGAGCCTCAAACAAACTAGCCTAAAAGGGAGACAGACAGTCTGGCATGGAAAATATAAATTGGGGTATTTCTCTCACCTTTGCTGTTCCCTTCTTCTCTGTTCAGATGCATGGCTGTTGCTTTTTTCAGTAAAGCTGTATTCTTATATTTTTATTTTTAAGGAATAGCCTTCGTGTTGAAAACTCAAATTCCAATTTTGGTTTTTATTTATTGCCTTATATTGTCTTGCTACTCAGCGAGTGCGCGTGGACGCGCGCGTACTTGAGCGTCCTCCCCGTATTTCGCTCGAGCAGGTAGGTAAATGTTGGTGCCTGAATCTATTTAGTATCTCTCTCTCCAGTTCAGATGCGCTCAAAAGAGATGGTCGCTATAAGATTGCAGAGAGGAGACGGGCAGACGGGCGGGGTGACGTGAAAGCAGTCCGTGCAAAGTACTCGCAGCTGGAGTCAAAATCCGTGTTCGGGCTGGAACCATACACTTTAATGTTGCCTATTTTTTTAAGGGACTTAATCGTCGCCAAATTGTACTCTCCTCGTTCGACCTAGTTAGATGTTAGTCTACAGTCACCATTATATCACCATCCTTATCCTCACCACAATCACTATTATTATTATAATCCCTTCATTTCATAAGCATGTCCTTTGAGAATTCCAGAAACCGTCTCAGATGGCTACTACATATAGAGGGGGCGAGAGAGGGATTGATTCACCACACAGAGACCTGGAAATGTGTGTGCCTTTGTGGCCTCATAAGTAACCAAACTGGAAATGTGCGAATAGGTGTCTGTAGATGTGTAGTCTCAGCCTGGTCTGGTTGGTAGTCTATGGGCGACAGGTTGTCAGTGACTCCCAACTGCAGGTGGAAAATTAATTGGGGTTCGTGCGTGAGAAACGGTTCCCTTTTCTCGCGCGCACATACTGTAGCCTAACATCCTTCACATTTTTTGTGTGATAAGCGTTTCTTCATCTTCGATTCCTTGAGCCTGTTATTTTTAACACTCAATCTGTGTTCGCCATATGACTGTTATAGCCAATACGAAAAGTTGATTTACTCACCGCTCACGTCCACCCGTAGCAACATGACTGACATGGCTCACCAGCGGTCCCTAGTGTTGTAGAACATCGAATGGCAGACAGTACATTCAATAATTGTTATTTTATGAAGGCCTATTAAAGTTTGGTGCTGCCTAATCTTATTTACCCAACTTCATTTGACCACATGCCAAGTATTTAATGACATGGGCTATCAATTACGCATTTAATTCATATTGATAAGTAGGCTAGCCCATATAACATTGAGAAACATTCTTACTCTAATTTTACATTTAAAATGTTTCAAACAAAATGTGCTAAAGCAACTGGGTTGTAGGCCTACAAGGTGGTCTATGCATAAGCATCTACTTTTGTCTTACCCATCTTCCATTCCTTAACCTTGAGTGCTCAATAATAATGGAAGCCAATGACACCTCCATGAGATTGGAGTGTATATGCTGATCCTTGGAGCGATGCTGGCCATGTGCCTCTTCCTGTCTCATTGTAAGCCTTTTGGCTGCAAGATAATGCTTTCTCTGTCCCAGAACTCAGTTGTCTGTCTGGCATCTCTCCCTCTCTCTCTCACTGACACTGAGTGGACAAAACATTAGGAACACATTTCTATTATTGAGTTGCACACTTTTGCCCTCAGAACAGCCTCAATTCGTCGGGGCATTGACTTTACAAGGTGTTGAAATCGTTCCACAGTGATGCTGGCCCATTTTGACTCCAATGCTTACTACAGTTTTGTCAAGTTGACTGGGTGTCTTTTGGGTGGTGGACCATTCTTGAGAAACACAAGAAACTGCTTTGCTCAAGGGCAGAACACCACATTTTTCCACTTCTCCAACTCTGGGATTCCTACCAGCAACCTTTTGGTTATTGGCCAATCGCTCTTAACCACTAGACCACCTGCTGCCATTATAATGTTATTAACTTTATATTAAAATGTAATTTGCAACAATATTCAAGAAACATTTTATTTTCTAATGTAGACCTATAAAGTGCAGTTTTCAAAAGTGTTATGTCAATTTTACAGTAAATTAATTGTTGATGAATGAATGCCATTTACTGTACTGTAGATTGCAAATAATGACAACAGAACCGTAACAGATTTAGATCACTTAGCTACATACAGTAGATATTCCTATCCATTTCAGCCATACTTGCTGGTACAATTTCTTCCACTTTCATAGCCCTGAGACACAATTCCTGCCTGTTATACACCATCAAATGAGGTAGAGGTCATTTCTCGAGCCATTTACACACCATACTCTCGGGGCGGCAGGGTAGCCTAGTGGTTAGCGCGTTGGACTAGTAACCGAAAGGTTGCAAGTTTGAATCCCCAAACTGACAAGGTACAAATCTGTCGTTCTGCCCCTGAACAGGCAGTTAACCCACTGTTCCTAGGCCGTCATTGAAAATAAGAATCTGTTCTTAACTGACTTGCCTAGTAAAATAAAGGTAAAATAAAATAGATTTAAAAATTCCCCTGAAAAAGGGTGAATAATACAGCTATTGCAATTCCCCTTGAGAATGTAATTTCTCAACATATGAAATGTCATAGTAAATAAGCTAATTGATCACTAGGAAGGCAATTTAATGTCTTATGAAAGTGAAATGTATGGCACTGCCTGTGACAGTAGGCCTACGATAAATTGGATCTAGATTAATATAATGAAATTGATCTAAATAATGGTGGGGCATCTACATCCCCTCTGGTCTGTGTGTGTTTGACAGTCCTTGACAGTAGATTCTCACCCTCCAGACACTCACTTCTTTTGTAATCTATGCCCTGATTTGGTTGAGTGCCTCGATCTCCCCATCTCTAATCTCTCCCTCTTCCCCTCCCTTCTCTTCTTCCCATTTCTTATTGGTTTACCCTGTTCCTTGACTCCACCTGTATTAGCCATATTCCCCTGTGCAGCATACAAAGTACATAATAATAACATATTAGAATGATTATTAATAATTAATCATATCAATAATAATCATAGTACAAACATCTCCTTCTTGTAATTTTATGCAATTCTATGAAATGTAGTATACATTAAATGCATGCCGGCTTGCAGCTGCTCCATCCACTGGACAGATGCTAACACTGTAATAATCACGTAACAATGGGAGGTGTAAATAATGTGTCCTCTATACACAGTGTCTCTGCTTGCTTGTTTTGAAATGGGATCTGAGTGGTATCCATGGGAGTGGAGAAAGACAAACACTGCAGGTGGGAAATGGATCTCCTCCAAAGGAGACACTGCCAAGAAAGCAACAGGACACAAGGATAGCCATGCCCATGTGAACTAGAGAATCTGGCTATTGGATGGACACATGGTTCCATAGGAATGAGACAGGCCGACAGAGACAGCGAGATACTGAGATAGATTAATTTGGTGAAGCCCTCCCTCCATTGTTTCCTTGGTTACCACAGTCCAGGGGGCCTCTTCAGATTTCCTTGAGACTTGTTACGGTAGAATGAGGGCAAACCACACACCAAAGACTGTCACACAAATAGAGAGAAAGAATCATAAGGCAACACAGGTAGCACAATACCATTAATTTTTCCGACAGCAATATATATGAGAGGAATACATTTTTTCCTTTCTTATTTAGCCTCAAATGAATTATAAAATAGCTGTCAGTCTGTTTTACACCTTCAGTGCACATCCATATCCAAACTGATAACCCAACACCCACCATATCTACAGGGGAGGGAAGAGGGGTGGCGACATAAAAGTGCTTGGACGTGCATGTGTCCTCCTGAGAAGAGGGAATAACGGTCCAGGGAAGAACCAGCACAATATAATCTAGGTTACTATGATACAGGGTCATACAGGGTCTACAAATGTACCTTTCAGTAATGATAATGGCGATGGGCAGGCACAAATGTCAAGGGTGGGTTTTTATCTTTTTGATTTGATGACTTGACTCTGGCTGAGTGCTGTGAGTGAAGGGCCACTCTCAGAACCCTGGGTTGTATTAATTTAGCAGATTCTGTTGCAAAACGTTTTATCTGTTGCAAAATGTTTTCTAACAGAAAACGTTTACACCAAATGGAAAACATTTTGCCCACAAAAAGGAGAGTTTCTATCAGCAAAATTCAGGCAGGTACCTAAACTGACATCTAGTCACAAAATGGTGCCAACATGGTGGCTGGGCAGCAAATTGTGTTTGGTGTGTAATCACCAATGTCACCCACCAGCTACGTTTGCTGCAGCCAATGTTGACTCTTTCTAGGCACACAGCTTGAGTACATTGTTTCCAACCTCTGCCAACATCTTATGTTATCTTTGGTAATCCTGAATACACCCTGAATACACCCCAGCTCTTAGTATCACTGTGATGAAATACTCATTGCATTCTTGGAAGAAGAATGCAATTCTAAAGCTTCTTCATGGATGAAGAGGGAAACACAATTTGGAAAGAGGTACAGAAGCTGTGCAAAACAGCCACAAAACCACAATAAAACATAGCATCAATACAGACAGAAGATATTACAGTACAGTCATGTTGAGACAGATATACACTGAGTTAATATGATTTGACAGATTTATATATCATGATAGCAAAATCTTAGTAAAAACAAAGAAAATTCCATGACTTAACTCCTTAGGGCTTTGGCCAATGTGGGCTGTGTCTGAGAGGAAAGTGACAGATTACCTGGCTCCAGTGTGGGCTGTGTATGAGAGGAAGGTACCAGATTACCTAGCTCCAATGTCGGCTGTGTGTGATAGGAAAGAGACAAATTATCTGCCTCCATTGTGGGCTGTGTATGAGAGTGCAAGACTAGTTGTTCCATTGAGGCAGGAAGCTGAGAAGCTCTCCCACTCCCAGGAAGTAGACCACCTGTGCGATGCCAAAGAGGGGAGCAATGACAAGAGCATGGCAGTACGCCCCCTTCTGGAAAGCAGAGGGACACTCTTGGCGCAGAATCTTCCTGTTAGACAAGAGGGTCGTGATATAGTGGTGTATCTACAGTACCAGTCAAAAGTTTGGACACACCTACTCATTCAAGGGTTTTTCTTAATTTTTACTATTTTCTTAATGGTAAAATAATAGTGAAGACCTCAAAACTATGAAATAACATCCATGTAATCATGTAGTATCCATAAAAGTGTTAAACAAATCAAAATATATTTTATATTTGAGATTCTTCAAAGTAGCCACCCTTTGCCTTGCTGACAGCTTTGCATACTCTTGGCATTCTCTCACCCAGCTTCATCTGGAATGCTTTTTTGAAGGAGTTCCCACATATGCTGTGCACTTGTTGGCTGCTTTTCCTTCACTCTGTAGTCCAACTCATACAAAACCATCTCAATTGGGTTGAGGTTGGGCAAAGGGTGGCTATTTTGAAGAATCTAATATATAAAATATATTTTCATTTGTTTAACACTTTTTTGTTTACTACATGATTCCATATGTATCACGTTTCAGGTAAGACCTAGATGCAGACTAGGTTGAAGTAACAACAGTTTATTAATTAAAAAAGGGGCAGGCAAAAGGCAGGACAAGGGCAGGCAGAGGTCAGTAATCCAGATAGGTGGGGCAAAGGTACAGGACGGCAGGCAGGCTCAGGGTCAGGGCAGGCAGAATGGTAAACACAGAGAAAACTAGGAAACAGGAGCAATCAAGAGACAGGTAGGCTTGGTAGTCTTGACAAAACAAAACGAATTGGCAACAGACAAACGGAGAAAACAGGTATAAATACACAGGGGACAATGGGGAAGATGGGAGACACCTGGAGGTGGGTTGAGACAATCACAAAGACAGGTGAAACAGATCAGGTTGTGACAATAGGTATTATTTCATTTGTTTGATGTCTTCACTAATATTCTATAATGTAGAAAATAGTAAAAATAAAGAAAAACCCTTGAATGAGTAGGTGTGTCCAAACTTTTGACTGGCACTGTATATTCTAGCCTAAAATGCCTTCTCCGTTTATTTCATAGCACCAGTAGATGTTGACATGTTCTACCATCAGATAATATTGATATAATCGATCAGAAAAGGCCTGTCAAAACCAGGAGGGAAGCAGTGGAAGAGTTAGAGTGAGAAGGAGAGGTTACCTGATGCAGTCTGTCACTCTGCTGTAGGTGTCCTCCTGATTTCTCTGTGTCATGGTCTGAATTCTGGTCTTAATCGCTGAAATACACTAACTGTATCAAATGGTTTACAGGGCACACGGCAGGCATAATCAAATCACATTTTATTTGTCACATGTGCCGAATTCAACAGGTGTAGACCTTACCGTGAAATGGTTACGTACAAGCCAAACAATGCAGTTAAGAAAAATAATAGTTAAGAAAAGAAATGTGAGCCTTTCTCTGACACCGACTGGTAAATAGGTCCTAGATGGCAGGAAGCTTGGCCCCAGTGATGTACTGGGCCGTACGCACTACCCTTTGTAGCCCCTTGCGGTCTGAGGCCGAGCAGTTGCCATACCAGGCGGTGATGCTCTCGATGGTGCAGCTGTAGAACTTTTTGAGGATCTGAGGACCCATGCCAAATCTTTGGGGGAATGGGCATGTCGGCATTGTCGTGCCCTCTTCACGACTGTCTTGGTGTGTTTGGACCATGATAGTGTGTTGGTGATGTGAACACCATGGAACTTGAAGCTCTCAACCCGCTCCACTACAGCCCCATCGATGAGAATGGGGACATGCTCGGCCCTCCTTTTCCTGTAGTCCACAATCATCTCCTTTGTCTTGATCACATTGAGAAGAGAGGTTGTTGTCCTGGCAGCACAATTTCAGGTCTCTGATCTCCTCCCTATAGTCTGTCTCATTGTTGTCGGTGAACAGGCCTACCACCGTTGTGTCATCTGTAAACTTAATGATGGTGTTGGAGTTGGAGTTGTGCTTGGCCACGCAGTCATGGGTGAGCAGGGAGTACAGGAGGGAGGTGTTTAGTCCTAGGGTCCTTAGCTTAATGATGAGCTTTGAGGGCACGATGATATTGAACACTGAAGTCTGTAGTCAATGAACAGCATTCTCACATAACTATTAATTTAGTCCAGGATGGAAAGGATAGTGTTGAGTGCAGTTGCGATTGCGTCATCTGTGGATATGTTGGGGCGGTTTGCAAATGGTAGTGGGTCTAGTGTTTCTGGGCTGATGGTGTTGATGTGAGCCATGACCAGCCTTTCACAGCACTTCATGTCTACAGACGTGAGTGCTACAGGTCGGTAGTCATTTAGGCAGGTTACCCTGGTGTTCTTGGACACATGGACTATGGTGGTCTGCTTGAAACATGTAGGTATTACTCGGTCAGGGACAGGTTGAAAATGTCAGTGAAGACACTTGCCAGTTGGTCAGCGCATGCTCGGAGTAGAGGTCCTGGTAACCGTCTGGCCCTGCAGCCTTGTGAATGTTGACCTTTTTAAAGATCTTACTCATGTGCCTCCTGAGTGGAGCAGTGGTCTAAGGCACTGCAACGCAGTGCTAGAGTCATCACTACAGACCCTGGTTCAATCCTGGGCTGTATCAGAACTGGCCAAGATTGGGAGTCCCATAGGGCAGTGCACAATTGGCAGTGTTTCCTCCAACACATTGGTGCAGATGGCTTCCGGGTTAAGCAGGTGGGTGTTGGTGGGTCATATTTCAGAGGAGGCATGACTCGATCTTCGCCTCCCTAGCCCGTTGGGGAGTTGCACAAAGGAGACAAGATCAAAATTGGGAAGAAAAAGCAGGTAAGCGAGCGTGATCTAGAACAGTTGGTGCTCTCATCCATGCTTCAGTGTTGCTTGAATAGTAATTCAAGCAACACTGTAATTTGGTTCAGATGAACCAAAGTAATTTGGTTCATCTGGTAGGCTTGTGTCACTGGGCTTCCCTTTGTAGTCTGTAATATGCAAGTCATATGCAAGTCATGCCACATCTGACGAGCGTTGGAACCAGTTTAGTAGGATTCAATCTTAGTCCTGTATTTACACTTCACCTGTTTGATGGTTCATCTGAGGGCATAGTAGGATTTATTGTGTGTGTGTCGGGTTAGAGTCTGGCTCCTTGAAAGTGGCAGCTCTACCCTTTAGCTCAGTGCGGATGTTGCCTGCAATTCATGGCTTCTGGTTGGGATATATACGTACGGTCCCTGTGGGGACAATGTCATTGATGCACTTATTGATGAAGCCGGTGACTGATGTGGTATACTCCTCAATGAAATCAGATAAGTCCCGGAACATATTCCAGTCTTTGCTAGCAAAACAGTCCTGTAGCTTAGCATCTGCATCATCTGACCACCTCGGTATTGAGCGAGTCACTGGTACTTCCTGCTTTAGTTTTTGCTTGGAATCAGGAGGATAGAAATATGGTTAGATTTGCCAAATGGAGGGCGAGGGAGAGCTTTGTACGTGTCTTTGTGTTTGGAGTAAAGGTAGTCTCCTGTTTTTTCACCTTTAAGTTTCTCTGCATTAAAGTCCCCAGCAACTAGGAGAGCCACCTCTGGATGAGCATTTTCTTGTTTGCGTATGGCTTTATACAGCTCGTTGAGTGCGGTCTTAGTGCCAGCATTAGTTTGTGGTGGTAAATAGACAGCTACGAAAAGTATAGATGAAAACTCTCGTTAAATATTGTGGTCTACAGCTTATCATGAGACACTCTACCTCAGGTGAGCAAAACCTTGGGACTTCCTAAAAATGTGATTTTGATCACCAGCTGATATTGACAAATAGACACAGACCTCCACCCCTTGTCTTATTGGAGGCAGTTGTTCTGTCGTGCCGATTCAAGGCAAAACCATACAACTGTATACACACTCATACCTGTATACACACACACAACTGTCCTTACCATCCACAGGATTAACTCCCACAGCAACTGTACTGCCAGCGAAGCAGCCTGATGCAAAGGATACATAGAAGGGAGTGGGGCCATTAGCCCCACAGCCACCAAGACTTTTCAGATTGGCAAACAGGGAAGTAGATTATGGAGAATGGCACGTCCCTAAGCGAACAGAGGAATGGTCCAACAAATGTGAATCATCTTAATTTGTTTGTGTTCTTGCAAGGCTTCTATTGTGTCTCTGTGCAGGTTACCTCAGGAGTGTGGCCCCCAGGCCCCTGTAGAGCCCTGCGATGCCCTGGCTCCACAGCAGCTGAGCTGCATTGCTGTATGGGACCTCAACTCCACTGGGCCCCCAGGGGCCCAACTACAGCCTGGGACATCAGCTTCTTCTGAGCCTCTACGTGTGTCATAACACACACAACATCATCATTATCATCAGTGTGACATCATCAACCAGGGACAGAGAAGCAGGAATGCCTCAGGAGGTTGGAAAATAAAAATACATTTGGGGAATCACAGGAACACAAGGAAGAGTCACAAATGTGCTCAAGCAATAAAATAACAATTTTACATTGATACAATAACAATGCTGGTTGTTACTGGTTCTATCTGATCAGATCCCTGTGATCTGCTTGTGTTTGTGTGGCTGACAAGACATTGTTTAGTCATAAAACATTGACTGGGAACAGGGGAACATCCAACCTCCTCTCTCCTTCTTCTACCCATCTCTCACCTATCCGCCCTGCATCCTGTAACTGAATCTTTAGCATCTCCATGGGAGTGGTGATATTGACCTGCACCAAGAGATGGAGAGATGGAGACACAGAGAGATGGAGAGACAAAGAGATGGAGAGACAAAGAGATGGAGAGACAGAGAGATGGAGAGACAAAGAGATGGAGAGACAAAGAGAGATGGAGAGACAGAGAGATGGAGAGACAAAGAGATGGAGAGACAGAGACATGGAGAGACAAAGAGATGGAGAGACAAAGAGATGGAGAGACTGTGTGACTGTGTTTCAGAAGAGTTCAAACACCCAGGCAGACACACAACTAGTGTGCATAATTACTGTTAAGCCACAAGATGGTAGTAGAAAGCTGTCTGAGGCTGATACCCCAGCTGAGTTTACCTGACATGTTTTTTTATATTTATTTTTTCATTTCACCTTTATTTAACCAGGCAGGCCAGTTGAGGAAAGTGCTCATTTACAATTGCGACCTGGCCAAGATAAAGCAAAGCAGTGCGACAAAAACAACAACACAAAGTTACACATGGGATAAACAAACGTACAGTCAATAACACAATGGAAAAATCTGTATACAGTGTGTGCAAATGAAGTAAGGAGGTAAGGCAATAAATATGCCAATAGTAGCAAAGTAATTACAATTTAGCTATTACACTGGAGTGCAGATGAAGATGTGCAAGTAGAAATACTGATGTGCAAAATAGCAGAAAAACAAAGACAGATATGGGATGAGGTAGGTAGTTGGTTGGATGGGCTTTTTACAGATGGGCTGTGTACAGCTGCAGCGATCAGTAAGCTGGTTCGGTAGGATGGTCAGTTTTACAAGGGTATGTTTGGCAGCATGAGTGAAGGAGGCTTTGTTGCGAAATAGGAAGCCAATTCTAGATTTAACTTTGGATTGGAGATGCTTAATGTGAGCCAGACACCTAGGTATTTATTGTTGTCCACATATTCTAATTGTCCACCATTCAGGACCGTTCAGAGTAGTGATGCTAGTCGGGCAGCGATCGATTGAAGAGCATGCATTTAGTTTTATTAGCATTTAAGAGCAGTTGGTGGTCACGGAAGGAGTGTTGTATGGCGTTGAAGCTCGTTTGGAGGTTTGTTAACACAGTGTCCAAAGAAGGGCCAGATGTATACAGAATGGTGTCGTCTGCGTAGAGGTGGATCAAAGAATCACCAGCAGCAAGAGCAACATCATTGATATATACCGAGAAAAGAGTCGGCCCTACAATTGAACCCTGTGGCACCCCCATAGAGACTGTCAGAGGTCCAGACAACAGTCCCTCTAATTTGACAAACTGAGCTCTATCTGAGAAGTAGTAAGTGAACCAGGCGAGGCAATCATTACAGAAACCAAGGCTGTTGAGTCTGCCGATAAGAATACGGTGATTGACACAGTCAAAAGCCTTGGCCAGGTCGATGAAGACGGCTGCACAGTAGTCTTTTATCGATGGCAGTTATGATATCGTTTAGGACCTTGAGCGTGGCTGAGGTGCGCCCGTGACCAGCTCGGAAACCAGATTGCATAGCGGAGAAGGTACTGTGGGATTCGAAATGGTTGGTGATCTGTTTGTTCACTTGGCTTTCGAAGACTTTAGAAAGGCAGGGCAGAATTGATATAGGTCTGTAACAGTTTGGGTCTAGAGTGTCTGCCCCTTTTGAAGAGGGGGATGACCACGGCCGCTTTCCAATCTTTAGGAATCTCAGACGATACGAAAGAGAGGTTGAACAGACTAGGAATAGGGGTAACAACAATGGAGGTGGATAATTTTAGGAAGAGAGGGTCCAGATTGTCTAGCCCAGCTGATTTGTAGGGATCCAGATTGTGCAGCTCTTTTAGAACATCAGCTGTCTGGACCAGCACCACAACCCACCAGCATCTCCCTCAGCAGGGTGAGCTTCTGACTGAGAGAGAAAACAAATGTCATAATTATTTTAGTTTGATGACTTTGCTAATTTCTCTGGATGGTCTGGTGCTATCTCAAGTGTTTTACATACATTAAACAACATGCATACAACTTAAAACTCCCTGTTTCTACATGCAAAGGACATGACCATAAACATGCATAAAGCAATAAATGATACACATGAAGAAACATACATAAACACACACACACACACACACACACACACACACACAGTCTTAGAAACACGTAAATAATTCACGAGCGCTGGTCACTCAATAATTTATCAGCCATGTTCTTGGTCCCCATGGAAATGTTGGGGGACGCTAAAGATAGCCCAGGTATGTCATGCAGATAATGCTGCAGGGGCCTATGGGATCGGTCCTATCATCCATGCTGTATGTTTACAAAATATTTATACCTCTAATGTATTACCACTAGATCCCAGCACATAGTGAAGATATTATTAGAATCCTATTTGTAATATGTATATCAAATCCAAACAAGAAGTTAGTTAAAGCTGATATAGTATACACTACATCTTTCAAGTACATCTATTCAAAGATATCAGAGTGGGCAAAAGGTTGGTGTACCAGTCAGTTACGACTGGTGTATGATTGTATTTGACAGGTAGGTGTTTGAAAGAGGCCTCTGAGCACTACTCACCCATCCTTGGACAGGTGTTGCCTAAGGAAGTCAATGGCAGCTAGTTTGATGGCCTTCTCTGGAGTGACCAGAGTCAGGTTCACCGCAGCACCTAATGGTCAAAGAAATAGAGAGACACAGAGTCAAAAACAAAGAACATGCTCAAACACGCACACACACACACAATTTTGTCCTACCTCTGTACATGTCAAAGTATCCCTCTGATCTGATGGTCTTGATAAGGCAACGTGACCTGTGTAGTGAACATTAATAAGGATTGCTGTGTAAAGACCTCAGAGAATCAACCAGATTCTACAAGGTAAGCAGATACTACAAGCAAACTACACGTTTGTTTTAGAATAAATTCAGGCAGGTGGAGCTGCAACAGCAGGTGATTACACTCCAGTCAGCACAGACCCAGACAACAGTCCAGCACAAAAACACCCCCTTATCCAGACCTGGAGAGTTGGAGGTGGAGAGAGATATATCTGCACTCTGAGACAATGTCAACAGGAGAAAAAGCAGGAGCAGGAGAAGAACAGAGCACTAGAGGGGAGGATCAGACTACTGGAGGAGAGGGTGAGGGGGATGTCGTGTGACAGAGAACAACCCACTAGAGATGTGGCCACCCCCGCAGGGAAGCAGGCAGAACAACCAACCTCAGCTCCCAACAAAGGTCTTGACACCACAGCAGAACAGTCCACCCCAGACCCTGACCACGTCGACATCACAGTGGAACAGACAAATGAAGAACCCCAAGCCTAGGGGATCTTACCCCCTCTGAGCACCCCCACTGTCAGCCACCCCGATAGCCCTCCTGACAACTCCCCCACACCCACTGAGGACATACACAAGACATAGATTGTCATCCTTATGGACTCAAACGGGAAATATATACAAGAAAAAAACTTTTTCCCAAACACAGTGTGTCTAAACCCTGGTGTCCAAACACCCAACGTGCCCTAGAGATTCTGTCTGAGGACCAACTAGGTTCACCTAGCCACATAATAATACACACAGGCACAAACGACCTGAGAGGACAGCAGGAAAGGGTGGCCACAGTACTCAAGGGAGTGATTGAAAAAGCTTCTTCTACTTTCCTAATTCACAAGTGGTTATATCCACCCTGCTACCACAAAAGGACTTCCATCCTGCTACCATACAGCAGATAAAAGCAAGTTTTTCCCGTGACTGTGACTCAAAACCACAATTTTACCTGGCCCACCCTGAACTTGGACTGCCTTTATGACCAGGTCCACCTAGACAAGGCGGCAGTGCCCACGTTCACCCGGACCGTAAAGGACATCGCTCTCAAACGCAGCCCCAACACTTCACACAGGAGCAACAGATCAATAGACACCCCGCCCACACCAGCGAGACAATCTACCAGACCTGCAGAACCCCCTCCCCAAGACCTACACATAAAGGACCCACATCCAGACCACAACATCACCAGCCACATCCACAACCCCGCCCCAACCAATCAACACCCCCTCAAGTCAACATGCACACACCCCATTTAGGACCTCTCAGATCAGTCAGCCCACTGTCAGAGAAAAATCACAGCCTACTTCAACAGAGCAGTACTCAATCATGAGGCATCAAAGCCAAAGGTACTGACTAATATTAAGAAATGCTATCGGTGGAAGGAATGTAGTGTGGAAACCTACCAAAAAACAATTAGACAACAACAAATTAAATCCCTTTTAGACAACTTCCTGGACAAAACGTTCCACTGTAATAGTGAAGGTGTAAACTTGGCAGTAGAAAATTTGAAGAGTATATTTGACCACTCAGCTTCCCTATCAAATCTAAAAATCTCAAATAGAAAACTGAAGACAATGAACAACAAAGACAAATGGTTTGATGAAGAATGCAAAAACCTAAGAAAGAAATTGAGAAACCTGTCCATCCGAAAACATAGAGACCCAGAAAACCTGAGTCTACGCCTTCACTATGGTGAATCACTAAAACAATACAGAAATACTCTATGGAAGAAGAAGGAACAGCACATCAGAAATCAGCTCAATGTTATTGAAGAATCCATAGACTCTAACCCCTTCTGGGAAAATTGGAAAACACTGAACAAGCAACAACACAAAGAATTATCTATCCAAAATGGAGATGTATGGGTAAACCACTTCTCCAATCTTTTTGGCTCTATAACAGAGAACAAACAGCAAAAATATATGCATGATCAAATACAAATCTTAGAACCCACTGGATTCTCCAATTGCCTTGAATGAAAATAAAAACTCTCCAACCCAAAAAGGCCTGTGGTGTTGATGGTATCCTCAATGAAATGATCAAATATACAGACAACAAATTCCAATTGGTTATACTAAAACTTTTTATCATCAACCTTAGCTCTGGCATCTTCCCCAATATTTGGAACCAAGGACTGATCACCCCAATCCACAAAAGTGGAGACAAATTTGACGCCAATAGCTGCCGTGGGATATGCGTCAACAGCAACCTTGGGAAAATCCTCTGCATTATCATTAACAGCAGACACGTACAATTCCTCAGTGAAAACAATGTACTGAGCAAATGTCAAATTGGCTTTTTACCAAATCATTGTACGACAGACCACGTATTCACCCTGCACACCCTAATTGACAAACAAATAAAACAAAACTTCTCATGCTTTGTTGATTTCTAGTAACGGGAAGGGGATCTGAGTGTAAGCCTTTTCTCAATTTGTAAACAAATGATCAAATATATCGGTTAAAAAGGCGACATTTCTTGGCATGGGGTGAGAGGGGGCACTAGAACAGTCTGCTGCACCCGGCCTCACACTACTAGAATCTGAAGTCAAATGTCTACTGTTTGCTGATGATCTGGTGCTTATCACCAACCAAGGAGGGCCTACAGGGCCTAGCAAGGAGGGCCTAGATCTTCTGCACAGATTCAGCCAGACCTGGGCCCTGACAGTAAATCTCAGTAAGACCAAAATAATGGTGTTCCAAAAAAGGTCCAGTCACCAGGACCACAAATACAAATTGAAGCTAGATACCGTTGCTCTAGAACACACAAAAAAACGATACATACCTTGGCCTAAACATCAGCGCCACAGGTAACTTCTACAAAGCTGTGAACGATCTGAGAGACAAGGCAAGAAGGGCATTTTATGCCATCAAAAGGAACATAAAAGGACATACCAATTAGCATCTGGCTAAAAAGACTTGAATCAGTTATAGAACCCATTGCCCTTTATGGTTGTGAGGTCTGGGGTCCACTCACCAACCAAGAATTCACAAAATGGGACAAACACCAAATTGAGACTCTGCATGCAGAATTCTGCAAAAATATCCTGTGTACAACGTAGAACACCAAATAATGCATGCAGAGCAGAATTAGGCTGATACCCACTAATTATCAAAATCCAGAAAAGAGCCGTTAAATTCTACAACCACCTAAAAAGAAGTGATTCCCAAACCTTCCATAACAAATCCATCACCTCCAGAGAGATGAACCTGGAAAAGAGTCCCTAAGCAAGCTGGTCCTGGGGCTCTGTTCACAAACACAAACAGACCCCACAGAGCCCACGGAACGCAACACAATTAGACGCAACCAAATCATGAGAAAACAACAAGATAATTACTTGACACATTGGAATGAATTAACCAGAAAACAGAGCAAACTAGAATGCTATTTGACCCTAAACAGAGAGTACACAGTGGCAGAATACTTGACCACTGTGACTGACACAAACTTAAGAAAAGCTTTGACTATGTACAGACTCAGTGAGCATAGCCTTGCTATTGAGAAAGGCCACCGTAGGCAGACCTTAACCATTTGCATATCGTTACTACACCGTATATATACACATGATATGAAATTTGTAATGTCTTTATTATTTTGGAACTTCTGTGAGTGTAATGTTTACTGTTCATTTTTATTGTTTATTTCACTTTTGTATATTATCTACTTCACTTGCTTTGGCAATGTTAACATATGTTTCCCATGCCAATAAAGCTAATTGAATTTAATTTAATTTAATTGAAAGAGAGAAGGGTGAGAAGGTATCAAAAAGGTGACATTGACCAATCAATAACAAAAGAGAAAAACAAGAATGAGAGAGAGGGATAATGGTGGAGGAATTAGTGCAAGATTCAACCTAGAACATCATTTAAAACATTTGATAAAATCCTCTCAAAATCCTGTTTCCATCAATATCCTTATCCACACTTACCTGATCTGCTTGTTAGCCATCTATCTGAGATACAGTTACTCTGGCAGTTTCTCTGTCTGTGTATCTGTAAACGTGATCTGCACCTCCGTGTTTAAGGAAAACAATGGATTAGTGGAAGATAGATGGAGAATACCTCGGTCAACCAGCCAATGTTCAACCGTCAGTTTCAGTCAGTTAGTCAGTCAGTCAAGTAATTGGCCAGCTATGGAGGAGAACTGGAAAAGAACAGAGTAAAATCCATATCAGAACAGTGACCTGACACTCAGTTAAAGCTTTGAGAAACATCTGTGCATGGAAAGTACTTGGCTTATCCCTGGGCATATTAGTATTTACCTCATTGTTGTGTTGCCTGGCTACCTGAAATGAAGAGTGTTCATTCATTGAGCCATGCTTTCAGAAGAAGCTGATTGTACAGCCACCCTCCTTCTGGACCAATCACATCAATCCTTCTCCTCCACCCCTCCCTCAATGCTAATTCTAACCTCCACTCTTTCTATTTCCTCTACTCCTTCCTATTCCTCCCAGATCTCTCCTGATTCGTGCGTGTGCATTGTATTTGAAAGGAGCAAGAGAAAGCAGAGAAAGAGAGAGGGAGATGGGACATCCAATACTGTGATTAGAAATATGGGTGTATATCTGTTTGAGGTCTAGTCTGTCAGCTCACAGCACTCCTTCTCTCTTTGCAGGTTTGTAACAACATACCTTTGACCAAATATTTCACTTTGTTGTCTTTATAAAATTATCTTCTGTGCTGCGCTGTGCAAAAACCTTGGTCATAGAATAGTGCCTAAGAGAAGCCACGGGAGTGGTCTGTCTACTCAATGTCTGCTTTCATTTATATGTACAGTACGAGCTCATGTATTTTTCATTGCCAGGAATGGATTACATGTGGTAATGGAGAGACTTACCACATCTAGTTTGTCAATACATCCTGAATAGATACATCCACATAACACTATACCCATTCCACCACCTATCTGCCTTGCACATTCAGATTTGAGTGTTTTGATTGTCAGGTAAACCTGACTTAACATTGTTCACCCATTAACTACACATCATTGCTCACCCGGTGAACCTTCCACATAAATGTATTTGGGGATCAGGGGATCAAGACATGATGCTTACGTTTTCCTAGCTGCATTTCAGGGCTCATCACATAGATGCTGAGTGCAACTGCTGAGGCTACTTATTTCTACTTGGTGAAGCTGAACCCTGTTGCTAACCATTACACATTTCAGGTGAAGTTTATCATGATATAGCGAAATCTATGATATTGATATTGCAATATCTATTGCTATTGACATCACCTAAAGTTCATATTTTCAAATTAAGAGTGACAAAAACTGAAAACCTAGGAAAGCCATATACCTGGGTTACAATTCCTCTGTGTTACAATTCCTCTGTGTTACAATTCCTCTGTGTTACAATTCCTCTGTGTTACAATTCCTCTGTGTTACAATTCCTCTGTGTTACAATTCCTCTGGGTTACAATTCCTCTGGGTTACAATTCCTCTGGGTTACAATTCCTCTGTGTTACAATTCCTCTGAGTTACAATTCCTCTGGGTTACAATTCCTCTGTGTTACAATTCCTCTGTGTTACAATTCCTCTGGGTTACAATTCCTCTGGGTTACAATTCCTCTGTGTTACAATTCCTCTGTGTTACATTTGTATGTCTGTGCATATTTTACAGTATGCCTGTAATTCTGCATTCTGTAATAATGAGTGGTTATGTTCAAAAGCCTAACTGTATACTAATGTTATGCATATTATCTATCTACGTTAAATTATACATAGCCTACTCATCTAACCTCCGGTCTCAATAGAGTTGCATAGTATGTTGCATTGAATCCTCATTCAAACTGTCATGTTTCATTAACAGCAGGGGCATCCATCCTCTCCCCTTTGGCCTCTCTCCCCATGCTTCTCTTGTGATGTCATAAGGATAGCCTGGCACCAGCTTTGTTCCAGAGCATGTCTCTATTTTCACAATGATTTCATCAGTGACCCTCAATGATTAACAAATATACTGAAATGGACGTGGCAGATAACAATATTATAATTGCAATTTGTGATGAACTGACCTACCATCCTCGTGGACCAGCTGTTCAAGCCTATACGGTACCTGCAGGCCTCCTTACATCCCCTGCCCCGCTAATAACAGGATTCCCTGCTATATCGTTACACTCAACAAATTGGCCTGGTAGATCAGTGGTCAATTAAACCAGCATCTATTGGTTGTAAGTGAGAAGGGGAGGACACGGTGTGTGTTGTGTTGGCGAGAGGGAGGGACCTTAGTGATGAGCAGAGGCAAATAAATGCACAACCTCTATTGGCTTAGAATTGTTGTTGCACCCTCAAAGTTCACATCACTGCGTCACCTGCAATTCTCTCAGCTTCTTCTATGTATCCTATGTTTTTCTCAGCTTCTTCTATGTCTATCCTAAGAAAAACATGTACTATGTACCGCTGACCCACTGTCCAAATGTCCCAGTTACTAGTTGTAAAGGGCTGACCCGTTGCCAGTTGAAAGCTGAGAAAATGTCAACCCCAGATCATTTGAGTATACATTTCAGGATTTGAACATTTCTTTCCAACCTTCCCAGTCGTATCATACTGATTACAGAAAGAGATTCAGTCTCTAGTTGAGTAATCACTTTATTTTTGCAACACTTTTGAAATATATTGTATACTAAGTTTCAGTACCATGTTCCTGTCTATTATCAGAACATTTGGGCAAAATCATTTTTGAGAATATATTTTTTTTTAACCAAAAGCAGGAATTAAGTGCAGTATAGTTGTTTGGCTTGTGGTCCTTTCAGTTTGGCTAGTAACCACCTTTTTTTAGGTTCAGTAGTTCTTGGGGAGTCCTTGGGGTCTGAATCGGTTGGGGTCCCCTCCATTACGTCCCCAGCGGTTAGCCTCCTGGTCAGCTGCTGAGTCCTCATGTCCTCGACCACTGGAACCCTGAACCATCTCCCGGCCATCACTGAGAGAGGAGAAATATTACATAAGTCACACATCAACCACAGTGAACCAATAATGGTAAAATTGTTTTTCTGACCAGACATTATTATTGATTTATTTTACAAAATGTGGCATAAAGAACTAAATGGATAAATTCTTGATCAGATAATTTGATGAGCAACTGAACCACATTATAAGCGTCTCTCAGATATTTGAGAATCACCCACCTGATGACTGTTGCTGCCCACCTGCCCCCTGGTCCTCTCCTGGCAGCATCATAGTTGCCCCGAGCGTGGAAGTACTTGTCTGAGTTTTTCCAGTTGGCGTCCTTCATGTCGCCGTATGCACGCCACATGTCTCTAGCACCTGCAGGGTCAGGAGGACACGGATGTTGAGTTTGACACTTACAAGGAACTTTACAACATTTCAAACCACTAGCCTCAAGAAACAACAATGACTTTAAAGGAGTCCTCGAATACAGTACATTGTTGCTCTTGAATGATTAGTTACTCTTGAATGATTTGTTACTCTTGATTTGTGTATCTATTTCTGTCAACAATGAAGAAATAATGATTAAAGTGTATAAACGGACCTCGAGCAGCTTCACCAGGGAAGTGGTACCACTGAGCTTGAGCCCCCACAATAAGGGTCAGAACAAGTCCAGCTAGAAGCAGCTTCATACTTGCAGATGTGACAGACTGAAAGAAACATGGAGAGAGAGAACCTAGGCTACTATATGAATTGCTAACATATTTACAGATAATTTATTACATTTAAACTGTGACCGCCTCATATAACAGAGTTATCTCTTACCTTTCAGCTCCTTAGTTAGTTAATCAGTCAGGCAGTTTGATCTCCCTTGTGTTTTGTGTTGGTTTATGGTCCGCAGCTTGTTCTTATATTCCACTCAGACCAAGGAGGAGTTTAGTTTTGCAAAAGCTGGAATTCCCTAACTTCGTCCTCCCAAGTTATTACACTCAGAAGTGTCTGTCCGCTACACAAGATGAGGAATTCAGGTCATTACAAAATTAGATTACCTGCTCTGAAGTCTTGGGCAATAAGGAGGATACTCCTCAATTGTGTAACTCGGCCTACTGCTTTAAAAACCAAGACATCAAAATGGGATGTGTCAGCATTAATAAGACTAATGGGGGCAATGAAGTTTGTTTTTCTGCTTTTAATGTCGTAATTGTCATGATGGATGAGGTTCCAAACGTTTGCCTCTCACCTAATATGAGAGAATGATTCCTTATGATATATTATAGACTACTATAGTAGGGTAGAATACAGGTATTTAATAGACAGACATGAAAAGCACTTTACATGTCCACATTGTACAGATTGCACCTGTATCTTACACAATCACTGCTCCCCCTCACACCTATGTTGCTGTTCATTGATTATTGATTTCCATTAGTATCTATCTTTTTATCCTACTACTGGTCCCATTTACGCTTGTTTACAAATCAAATCACATTTTATTGGTCGCATACACATATTTAGCAGATGCTATTGCGGGTGTAGCAAAATACTTGTGTTCTTAGCTCCAGCAGTGCAGTAATATCTATCAATTTACTGTAACGGCTTTCTTCTGGTGAAAGAGAGGCGGACCAAAATGCAGCGTGGTGGTTATTCATGTTTTTAATAAAGATGACTACATGAACAGACTAAACAAAACAAGACAAGACAAGACAAGTGCAAACCTAAACAGTCCTATCTGGTGCAAACACAGAAACAGGAACAATCACCCACAAAACCCAATACAAAACAGGCTACCTAAATATGGTTCCCAATCAGAGACAAAGACTAACACCTGCCTCTGATTGAGAACCATATCAGGCCAAACATAGAAATAGACAAACCAGACACACAACATAGAATGCCCACCCAGCTCACGTCCTGACCAACACTAAAACAAGGAAAACACATACGAACGATGGTCAGAACGTGACATATACACAGATCTAAATGTAAAAGAATGGAATTAAGAAACATATCAATATTACGACAAGCAATGTCGGAGTGGTATAAATATATATATATATATATATATATATATATATATAAGTATAAATATATATATATAAATATATGTGATGGGATGTATAGACATTATGGACGGTATGTGGATCGAATATTTAGTATATCTGTAGAATACGTAGGATAGAATAGTATATATACAGCAATAGTTGAATGGGATGGCATTGACTAGAATACAATACTATACTGTACATATGAAATGAGTAAAATAGTATGTAAACATTATTAAAGTGACCAGTGATTCCATGTCTATGTACATAGGTTAGCAGCCTCTAATGTGTAGGGTTGAGTAACCAGGTGGTAGCTAGTGACGAAGTTCAGGGTAGGGTACTGGGTGGAGGCCAGCAAAGGATGGCTATTTAACAGTCTGATGGCCTTGAGACAGAAGCTGTTTTTCAGACTCTCGGTCCCAGCTTTGATGTACCTGTACTGACCTCCCCTTCTGGATGATAACACGGTAAACAGGCTGTGACTTGGGTGGTTGTTGTCTTTGATTATCTTTTTGGCCTTCTTTTGACATCGGGTGCTATAGGTGTCCTGGGGGGCAGGCCTTGTGCCCCCAGTCATGCGTTGGCCAGACTGCACCACCCTCTGGAGAGCCCTGCGGTTGCGGGTGGTGCAGTTGCCGAACCAGGCAGTGACAGGATGCTCTCAATGGTGCATCTGTAAAAGTTTGTGAGGATCTTAGGGGCCTAGCTGGATTTCTTTAGCCTCCTAAGATTGAAGAAGTGCTGTTGAGCAGGGGAACTTGAAGCTTTTCACCTTCTCCACTGCGGCCCCGTCGATGTGGATGGGACGTGCTCCCTCTGCTGTCGACATGTGCAGTACCTTCAGAAAGTATTCACATCCATTTACTTTTTCCACATTTTTTTGTGTTACAGCCTGAATGTAAAATGTTTCAATTAAGATGTTATGTCACTGGCCTACACACAATACCCCATAATGTCAACATGGAATTTGGGTTTTAGAAAGTTCTACAAATTAATTCAAAATGAAAATCTGAATTGTCTTGAGTCACTAAGTATTCAATCTCTTTGTTATGGCAAGCCTAAATGTGTTCAGGAGTAAAAATGTGCTTAACAAGTCACATAATAAGTTCCATCGACTTATTCTGTGTGCAACAGTAGTGTTTAACATGATTTTTGAATGACTACTTAATCTCTGTACCATACACATACAATTATCTGTAAGGTCTCTTAGTCAAGCAGTGAATTTCAAACAAAGATTCAATAACAAAGATCAGGGAGCTTTTATGGGACATACTGCAACAACAACAAAAATGTATATGGATAGTTTAAAGTACATAGCCCTCTTAGCATCTAGTGAGGCCTACCCGTTTCTGGATATAACCCCTGTCTGGCCTCTTGAGAATGGCTAACTAACAATGCCTCTTCTAGTCAGCAACAACACATCAGAAAAAAATATACAGATTTGAATGCTTTACTGTACTGTCCTATTTAGTTTTAGTCCTCAATTGGAAATCATTGTTTTTTGGTGGAAACCACTGTCTCAGGCGCTGCTCCAGAATCTCCCATAAGTGTTCAATTGGGTTGAGATCTGGTCACTTAAACAGTCATGGTATATGGCTCAGCCAACCAGATCAGTGACCACTGTGGATGGGGGCAATGTCATCCTACGGGGCATAGCCATGATAGCAAAAATAATGGCCTGCCCAGCATTTTTATACATGACCCTAAGCATGATGGGACGTTAATTGCTTAATTAACTCAGGAACCACACCTGTGTGGAAGAACCTGCTTTCAATATACTTTGTATCCATCATTTATTCAAGTGTTTCCTTTATTTTGGCAGTTACATGTACTTAAAACACACTTAAAATAGTACCTTAATGTAAAGTGTCACCAAATATTACCATTTTGAAAGGTAAACAAAAAAAAGAAAAAATGTAAACTAGTTTTAAACTTTTATGGCCATGATGACGTCATGTTGGTAGAATAATGACATGTCAGTGTGGAGACAGAACAGCAAGGTTATGTGTTTTTATACTTGTTTTTATTTCTGTTAGTTTTTACATAACTTTATTTAGTTTAAGTTGTTAAAAAAATATTTATATTTCATTTTTATATTATTTTGTTTCAGTTTTAGTGTTAAGAGCATTAAGTATTTGTGGGAGGCTAGAAGAAATATTGGTTGTAGAGTTTTTGTGTGTTTTTTGGGGTGTCATAACTGGGGGGCAGTAATATATAAGGTGATGGGTCAGGTCATAGGTTAGCCCTTCTCATGACTCCAGTTTTACATTGGAGTCATTCCACGTTTCAGAATACTTTCAGTTTTTCAAATAGGTCTGTTAATTACTTTATTTCAAGTTTCAAGTTTTAATGTCACATATATAAGTACAGTTTGGGCACTGCATCTCAGTGCTAGAGGCATCACTGCAGTCCCTGGTTTGAATCCAGGCTGCATCACATCCGGCTGTGATTGGGAGTCCAATAGGGCGGTGCACCATAGGCCCAGTGTTATCTGGGTTTGGCTGGGGTAGGCTGTCATTGTAAATAAGAATTTGAGCTCTAACCCTAACAATGCATTAATCAAGGGAGAACAAAAACCCACGAGATATGGAAATAAAAAGATGACAAAGTAAGCATGCTATGTACAGGGTCAGTTCCAGTACCATATTTACAATGTGCAGGGATACTGGATCGATTGAGGTAGATATGTATAAGGGTAAGGTGACTAGGCATCAGTATATATGATGAATAGAGTAACAGCAGTGTTTCATGAGTGTGTGTAGTCAGTATAAATGTATGTGCATGTCATGTGTACGAGTATTCATTTTTTTCATGATTAATATTTGTTTTAGTTTCAGTTGAACATTATAAACTTGCAGCACAGTAATGTTTTGTTGGCAGTGAAAGCCAGCTGAGATGCCAGTTCTCCTTTCCTGACTAACAGTTCTGACTGGAAATGAAACTTCGGAATTTCCTCAGCATCACATCCTGTTTTTGACAGTGTTACTAGTCCTGTCCAAAACAAACCATAGCCCCAAATAGACAGTTGACATGAAATAAAGACAGATGTGTTTTTCCACATCGGGGCATGGTTATTAAATGACAGACGTGTATTTGTTTGAAATCTATCATTAGATGGTTTCATTTCAAAGAGACTATCATATTCTGTTGCAAAATGCCATAAATCCACCTCTCAGAGAAAACAGTACCACTGCAATGTTCTATAGTCAAATGTGACATATATATCCATATGGCTATACAGTATATTTAACTGTACAAATGACACATTGGTGATCATAGATGTGGAACCCTAGATAGGATGTCATAGACAACCCTGTACACAAAGGTTTGAAAGGATTACAAAAAACAGTAAGTGTAATCCATTTAGTTTGCAAAATTGTAATCAGATTAGATACTTTTGACAATAGATTACTTTGAAGTTCACTTTTAAATTCAGGATGTTTGAGAGAAAGGGACACGTGTTCAATGACATTCAAATTAGCATTGAAAAAAGGCACAAGCATAGGTGGCTCTGCACGAGCAAGTCTGACCACAGGTCAGACTAATGTTAAATTGGTTTCCACCACATTTTAAACTGTTTTTTTTACATAGAATTGAGTTAATATAGCGAAGGTGCCCACTCTGGTATTGACACATGCACTCAAGCCAACAGCTCAGATACAGTGCAGGTATAGCCTACAACAGGGATGAGCAACTTAAATTGTGGGGGCCACAAAAAAAAAAAAACTTCATTCCTACATGTACATAAGGTTGGATGGAAACATGACAGTAAATTTTACTCAAAGGTATCCATAAGCACTTGAATGAAATTGGTGGATAAAGCATTGGAATGAAACTCAATACATTGAAAGATACAGTAACGCAATATTAGGAAGGTGTTCCTAATGTTTGGTGTACTGTATTAAAGCCTTTCAGAGCCACCTGGGTGTTGGGACGTCTGCGTCTCAGGTGGACGTAAGAGGTTTTAAGAGCATTGAATCACTGGGGCCCTGCACACACTAATATTATTGCAATGGGATCAGCTGAATTTGCTTAAATAATTTTAGAAATATCAGTGCCATTCTAAGCAATAGTCACTCAATTCAAGCTTCTTGAATGGTCTTTATTCCATCCATTTTGTGTCAGACCAGTTTAACTATCTGAATGCTGACCATTTAGACTAATCTTTAGACACACAGAAATCAGAATCCAGAGAGTTTTTATTTCACAACAACTGCCATCAAAACAAAAGCAGGGGATACAGTCAATTTGGAGGCAATGAGCTACTGGCTTATAGGAACTGGAGGTTGAAGCTTAGTGCAAACTAAGGATTTAAGGATAAACTTTATTGATGCCAGTCCCTGACAAAAATAGACTAGTCAGATCTATCAAGCAAGACAGAACTCAACAAGAAAATGGATGGTCTATCTATTCGCGCTCCTTCCCCAAAGTGTGTTTGTCAAACAGGTACTCGGCCATGCCGTTCTGCGGGGCACCCATGCGGCGGAGGTTTGTCACCCAGTCACCCAGCTCCTTTATAGACTTCACCTGCTCATCCAGGTAGTGTGTCTCAATGAAGTCACACATCTGAGAAAAAGAAAACAAGAGCACAAGGAAAACAGTTAAGCAAAACTCAGGAGTGATGACTCAAACAGAACAGGGATGAATAATCTAGTGTTCTTCTAGACCATAGAGGAAAAGTTATTTTTTTTACAACCCAGAGTAGTAAAACCTTCATGTGCCCCACTGGACTTGAACTGATGAAAGTGTACACGGAAAAATCTGACGTAGGTCAGGCTTCTCATATTTGAGCACTGTTCATGAAATCCTAAAAATTATGTGAAATGTGGGTGGATTAGATTCAGATTTAAACTACTCAGACATTTAACATCTTGCAGTTAAAATAACATGATATTTTGCCTTTGTATAGTTCTTGTCTCCAAATACTCACGTGTGGGTCGTTGTGTTCAGAGCAGACCTTGTGCAGATCCAGCAGGGACTGGTTTACACTCTTCTCCAGCTGCAGGGCACTCTCAAGGGCCTCCACACCGCTAACCCACTCATCCTTCTCTGGTTTCTGGAACAAGCCATACATATGCTGTTAGAGCAGCAGTAGTGCTGCCACACCACCCCCTACCAGCTTATGTCAGACAAACTGGAGTACACATTAAGCAGCCAATCAGTCAAGTTTAAAAAAAATGTATTTTTTTCTTAACCCCTCATTGCATTACTCTGTAAGCAAAGTCTGTCATTCTCTAGGATCCAATATGGCTGCTGTTTAATGTTCTCATTGCAACCACACATTTTTCCCTGACAGTTTTGATCACTGGCAGCAGTTTAAATGTCTGTGAGAGATAAGCGGTCCACACCCTCAATCTCCCATTGGCCCTCCCTAGATGGGCACTACCATATCCCCACACTAAACTCCTGTTGAAAGCACGCATTTCCTAACAGGCAAAACATGGACGCACACACAAGCACTTGCACACACAATCACCTTGATGTCCTGCAGGAAAATTCTCCCTCCCCTCTGGTTCTGAACTTTCATCAGCTTCTCAGCATGCTCACGCTCTTCGTGGGACTGGTTCTTGAAAAACTTGGCAAAGTTGTGTAGGGCCTGGTCATCACGATCAAAGTAATACGCCTGAGACGGAGAGAAAAGTAAAGACCTTTAGTTCAAAGCTACCTGGCTGGTTCCACTTCTATCATGAAAAGCTGATCACAAGACCTTAACTTTGTCAAATAAAAAGCCCAATATCAAAATATTCATCTTGACATAAGTAGTGGCTGCTATCAGTGGAATCAATGTGTGTTTAGTGATCACTGTGCCATCAGCAAGCAGATAAAATGAGCTCCACAAGTATTGGTACAGTGACATTGTTTTGGATCTGTACTCCAGCACTTGAAATGATACAATGACTGGGGTTCAAGTGCAGACTGTCCACTTTAATTTATGGTATTTTCACCCATATCAGGTAAACCATTTAGAAAGTACAGCACTTTTTAAACATATGGTCCCCTAAAATAGTTGGACTGAGACAAATTAACAAGTGTATTAAAATGTACATATTTGGTCCCATATTCCTAGCGCACAATGATAATAAGTGAGAAAGTTAGGGGCATAAACATGCTAGCCTCCCGTTATCAGTCTCATTACTGCAAGAAAGCACTTTAAAATACTTTGATTAATATATTAGTGAGCCTTACAGTTGTGGAAGGCTTATATTTAGCCTAGATATAATTTCACAAGCCTGAATTCATGATTATTGCTGACTTCTGAATAAGTGAATTTTTCAAAGCTTATTCAAAGCGTGTGACATAACTAAATAAAATAATCAATCACTCACAAGGTCGAAAACAAAGAGGATTTAGGCCATGCCGCCCAGTCCTAGTATTAAAATGAGTGCCAGAGGCCAGGGTGTTGAACGCACCCATCTGTACCATCATGGGGTGTAAACTTTACACCGCATGACTCCGTGGACCTGTAATCTAATCAGTCATTCAATGTGTCATACTAGTGTCCTTGACCACGCTTGCCAAACCCTTCTTCCCTACTACATCTCCATTTAAGTATCTTGTTCTTACCATGGACAGGTAGACATAGGAAGCGTACAGCTCCAGGTTGATCTGCCGGTTGATGGCAGCCTCAGAGTCCTGATGGAAGTTCTGTCTCACAGAAGGCATGTTTCTGAAATTGAAATACATTAACTGTTAAAAGAGGAAAGGCAGGCATGTTTCGGACACTCTGGTTCAATGAATTCCGGCACTTAAAACATCATGGAGGGCACTGATGCCAAAGTCAAGATTGAATTATTGAAGAGTCACAGTCTAACGTTACAGAAAGTTGGTGCCATCGGGTCATAGTCCATGCAATAGATAAATGGTTTGTTTGGTTATGAGGTGTCACTATAGCCCTTTAGTTGGCTAAGAGCGGGAGTCTCGCAAGTATTTGGACTCTATGAAGCTTGCACCTCCACACGCAGTGTCCGTGTGGAACTATCAAAACAACTGATGCATTTCAACTTGGGCAGGTTGTTGTCATTGAAAATCCAGCTGCCACTAAAAAGTGAAACCAATATATTCCTCTATTTAGCTAGATACTTAGACCGTATCTATGCGCATCGCACCCAGAGAGGAAGTAAGAGGGTCGACGCCACCCAAAATACATACAGATTAAGCAGATGGTCTGCTAGAAGGGCGACTGCACTTCCTGATATAGCCTTGTTTTTGATTTGGTTCATTAAGAAGTGCTACCGGCTATGACTGAACTCAAACGAATTGGTTTGATAGGTGGGAAGAGTCCTAATTATGATTTGGGTTGGTCTTTCGATAAACCTCTGGGGCTACTTGAACATCTATAAATTACAGTGTAAATGGGAACAACATTTATTGTGCACACCTTTTAGTTCTCATGAAATGCTTTCAATATGTGTATACATTTCAGTTAGTTTGAGGTTAAGCCATTGAAATGTAGAAACAGTCCCATATACAGTACACCAACTTACCGAAGGTCCCCAACTAGCCCTGTAAGGATATCCGAAGTGAACCAACATTTAGAAAGGTTGCATGCAACTGCACTCCGAATTGATGATTACATGCGGGCTGCCAGGTGTGGCCAGGATTGATAAAAATCCAAACTCAAATTATGTTGGGATGCAGTCACAACCACAAGTTTCACAAAACTTTGTTTGACCCGACTGGCAAATTATCCCATTTACACTGTAGTCAATTTTGACAGTAAAATAAATGTTCGGCATTATATTGATATCACAGTGGTCAAAAGGCATTGCATCTCAGTGCCTCAGGTTTGGCCTTAACTGACTAACCCAATTAAATAGAATTTCAGTTTTTTAAAAAAACTATTTTGATACATGAAGTTTATTTGAGCGAATTTAAAATGTTTAGGTTGTTAACGAGGAAATTGATTTTTTTTTTTTTTTTTACAAAAGATTGGCTAGATGCATCTCGCCTCTGAAGGCATGCATTTCCATTGTTAAATCAACCAGCTTGCCAATATAATAGATCGTCGCACTTGACCGACCAAGGCCATCAGTGTTGTCAATTAATATTTAGCGAGTTCGGACAGACAATGTTTAGTTGATAGAATTAAGTGGGGAAAGTCTCTAAATGCTATCGCAAACGAGAGCGCACTGAAACAGGCAGAGAAGAACAAAGGGCGCGGTGTGCGTAGGAGATGGCGAAAACGCTACGTATGGGATCGCAGCGAGTTAAATTGGTGCTGTGACGACGCAACGGCAAATCAAGGAGACGACCACTGAAAAATAGTTCCCAATACTGGACGCCAGAATTTGGCAAAATAAGGACATGAAGTAAAACACCGTGATATCGAAAAAAACCCGCCATAACAGACAACTTGGCTAACTACTAGTAGCTATTTAAACATTGTAAGATTACTCCGCGTTGTTACGTTATTGTCGCAAGCTTGTTAACGTTTAACGTTAACTAGCTGGCTACAGTAGGTAGCGTAGTTTTACCTAACGTAGTTAGCTAGCCACCCTCACTAAGTACGGCCTTGGGCGGCAGTGGTTAGCTAACTACGTTAAGTTACACAATCCTTCCAACTATTATGCCAACCAGCTAACGTTAGTTTAGTAACTTATTTATTCTTAGCTAGATAGGTTATTTGTCTTACCTCGTTTTTTCTGGTCCGAAGTGGTGGTGTGAGTGATTCGAATTGTTCGTATTAACGATGTTACGAAATGTTATGTGTAGCTTGATCTAATTTGGTACTTAAAAGGGATTAAGTTCATCAAAAAAAAAAAATTGCTTCGAAAGAGTAGAAGGTTGCCGTTCAAGCACTGTTGAAGCAGGTAACCTTTACTCTCGTCTGCAAACTGATAATAGTGAGCGTTGCGCAGTGGTTAAATAGGGAATGACGTCGTCAAAAGCCGTAAGGGGAGGAGATTGGCGCAATGAGGGACTGTCAAAGCACGTCATTTTTTCATATAAAATATTACTCTATTCGGTCAAACTTGTGTAAACTATATGGTAAAGCAAGGCACTTGTTTGAAATTCTTTCTTACTCAGTGAGCCATAGCAAACGGATGAAAATGGTATCACATGAGTAGAGTTTAGAGCAGGATTCCCCAACTGGCGGCCCGCTTCAAGTGATTTTTATTTGAGCAATCTGGGTGACAGGTAGCCTGGCGGTTAAGAGCGCTGGGCCAGTAACTGAAAGATTGCTAGTTCGAATTCCCGAGCCAACTAGGTGAAAATGATATGTTTCCCCTTGAGCAAGGCACTTAAGCCTAATTGTTCATGATAAGATTGTCTGCTGAATGCCTCAAATTTATTTTCAACCATAATAGAGAGATCATATGCAAGCAAGGTTTGAAATAATTATGTTTTAGCCAAATATTATATCTTCTTGGGCTTCTTGCAGTCAATTTGCAGTCTATGTTCCAGCACCACTCAAGAAGAAATCGGCCCGCGGCTGAATCTAGTTGATGATCCCTGGCCTAGAGTTTTTCCAGACCACCAGACAAAACAAAACAAAAATACTAGGCTAAGGCTCCCAAGGATCGACCCAGAGTTTTTCCCATGTCAGGTCACACTTTAAAAACGGCTGGCCTTACACAATTAACAGGATTAATCAAATAAGGAACTAAACAATACACTAAACAGTCACGTAGACTACATTTTCTTAGCAGAGATGCTGACAATTCATGATATTACGTAACAGGTATTTTGAAGAGGGTATTTGAATTTCCCAGAAGTGACAACAGCAGAACAGATGTCATAGTCTGATCGACACAAAATATCTCAGAATCCCAAACACAATGGATGCCACACATTAAAATAGGTTCTGAGAGTCTAACTGTGGCCACATGAATGAGATACCAGCAGTGAAATTACTTATTTATGGTGTAGTCCTACTTAGTTGATTGGCATTATCATGGTGGAAAAATAGGGCAAATTCAGATAAGTATACAAAACCATGATAAATTCTTCTATTACAGTTGTGTGGCTACAAGTTTCAGGCTAGACTTGTTTTTAAATAATGGGAAGAACCATCACCATGTGACTAAATACTGACACTACATGACACTGAACAGCTGTAGCAGATAAACAGTACTATCATCACCACAGTTCTCTCTGTCTGTCTGGTATGCTACACACAGTTAATAACCACTGTGTGTACCAGACAGTCAGCCATCCAGAGCAGAGGACTGCTGGGTCATTGTCATACAGTGTATCATATAATCACAACAGAAAATGCTGCAACATAATGCCATAAACATTGGTTGAAAATCCAACCCATGAATAAGACTGTCTCGTTTCCTTTGCCACTAGGTCTCACAATCTCTCATTTGCACTTTTCAATTAATGACATTCATCATACACTTCCTCCCAATGCTAGGAAGCATATCATGTGCTATACAGTGGAAGTCAGAAGTTTACATGCACCTTAGCCAAATACATTTAAACTCAGTTTTTCACAATTCCTGACGTTTAATCCAGGAAAAATGTCCTGTTTTAGGTCAGTTAGGATCACCACTTTATTTTAAGAATGTGAAATGTCAGAATAATAGTAGAGAGAATGATTAATTTCAGCTTTTATTTCTTTCATTACATTCCCAGTGGGTCAGAAGTTTACATACACTCAATTAGTATTTGGTAGCA
The DNA here is from genome assembly GCF_018296145.1 of Oncorhynchus tshawytscha. Classification (NCBI taxonomy): domain Eukaryota; kingdom Metazoa; phylum Chordata; class Actinopteri; order Salmoniformes; family Salmonidae; genus Oncorhynchus; species Oncorhynchus tshawytscha. The sequence goes on along the minus strand of NC_056440.1, from coordinate 68,474,103 downwards.
TTGCCTTTAAATGGTTTAACTTGGGTCAAACGTTTCAGTTAGTCTTCCACAAGCTTCTCACAATAAGTTGGGTGAATTTTGGCCCATTCCTCCTGACAGAGCTGGTGTAACTGAGTCAGGTTTGTAGGTCTCCTTGCTCGCACATGGTTTTTCAGTTCTGCCCACACATTTTCTGTAGGATTGAAGTCAGGGCTTTGTGGTGGCCACTCCAATACCTTGACTTTGTTGTCCTTAAGCCGTTTTGCCACAACTTTGGAAGGATGCTTGAGGTCATTGTCCATTTGGAAGACCCATTTGCGACCAAGCTTTAACTTTCTGACTGATGTTTTGAGATGTTGCTTCAGTGTATTCACATAATTTTCCTGCCTCATGAAGCCATCTATTTTGTGAAATGCACCAGTCCCTCCTGCAGCAAATTTTCCACCATAATTTGCAAATAAATTCATTAAAAATCCTACAATGTGATTTTCTGGATTTTTTTTCTCTGTCATAGTCATAGTTGAAGTGTACCTATGATGAAAATTACAGGCCTCTCTCATCTTTTTAAGTGGGAGAACTTGCACAATTGGTGGCCGACTAAATACTTTTTTCCCCCACTTTAATTGGTAGCATTGGATAGAAAACACTCTGAAGTTTCGAAAACCGTTAAAATAATGTCTGTGAGTAAACTTTTGTCTTGCCCATTCACCCTCTGATTGGCAAACATACACAATCCATGTCTCAATTGTCTCAAGACTTTAAAATTCTTTAATCTGTCTCCTTCCCTTCATCTACACTGATTGAAGTGGATTTAACCAGTTAAATGTAACAAAATGTAATCTACGTAATCCCCAAAAGTAATTGTTTATCATGAGAGGGCCATAAACAATAACTAGTAATGCTACATACTCCAAGAAAGGTTCAAATCTCAACTTTCGAAAAAAAATAATAATAATAAAAAATAATGATAAATTGCTGAGGTGTGGTCACTTGTGAGGACACAAGCTCAAGTAAATAGTACAAATATGATAAAAATATAACATATTTTATGATGTATTTCCTATTCAACAAAACTGTAAGAATAAGACTTGACTTATATGCTTTACGTAATCAAATAAAATGTCTAACTATAAGATGTCACCTTCTTTATAACTGTAAAATACATATGTGTATGTTTAGTGTTTGAGAAAATGTGCATATTTTCTAAAGGTCTCTCTTGATCAAAACGTCTGCCCCCATCTAGCTTGGCTTCCTGAACTCATTAAATCTTATCCATTTATGACAAACAAAAAGTGTTTTTGTTTAAAATCTACAAATTATTTTAGATGAATGGCTATAAATCGATCTCTGAATGTGCTACAGTGATTTAACCACTCTCTCATGCTACTCTACAATGTAGGCTCAAAGCCAATGTATGCTTGGTCAAATAATGTGGTCGGGGACGTGGAATGGATGGTGTGAAGCTATTGCAGCGACCTGTGGAGGCATGCAGAGGCCAAAATGCGCATTGCCATGCGTCTCTCCAAATGTTATAACAATGCGAAGGGCTCTGTCAAGCTCCGCATTGACATTGGTTGACGGAAGGTGAGGACGGGAGGTCCTGTAAACAACTTCCTTGACAACAGCTCTGATCTGCGCAGCAAAGGCAAGAAGTATAAATGCTGTACGCCACTGCAGACATTGGATTGACCATGTAGAGTCTTTTAAGAATCAGGTGTTTTGTCAGTGGCTGAGGTAGGGTTCAGCCAGGAGTTTTTATTTGTTTTATTTCACCTTTATTTAACCAGGTAGGCCATTTGCAAACAAGTTCTCATTTACAACTGTGACTTGGCCAGGATAAAGCAAAGCAGTGCAACACAAACAACAGCACAGAGTTTCACATGGAATAAACAAACGTACAGTCAATAATAAAATTTTAAAAAGTCTATATACAGTGTGTGCAAATGGCGTGAGGAGGCAATAAATAGGCAATAGTGGCAAAGTAATTAGAATTAAGAAAATTGACACTGGAGTGATAGATGTGCAGATGATGATGTGCAAGTAGAAGTACTGGTGTGCAAAAGAGCAAAAAAGTAAATAAAAACAATATGAGGATGAGGTAGGTAGATTGGATGGGCTATTTACATATGGGCTGTGTACAGCTGCAGCGATCGGTTAGCTGCTCAGATAGCTGATGTTTAAAGTTAGTGGGTGAGATATGTCTCCAACTTCAGCAATTTTTGCAATTCGTTCCAGTCATTGGCAGCAGAAAACTGGAAGGAAAGGTGGCCAAAGGAGGTGTTGGCTTTGGGGATGACCAGTGAGATATACCTGCTGGAGCGCGTGCTACGGGTGGGTGTTGTTATCGAGACCAGTGAGTTGAGATAAGGCGGAGCTTTACCTAGCAAAGACTTATAGATGACCTGGAGCCAGTGGGTCTGGCGACGAATATGTAGCGAGGGCCAGCCGATGAGAGCATACAGGTCGCAGTGGTGGGTGGTATATGGGGCTTTGGGGGCAAAACGGATGGCACCTGTGATAGACTGCATCCAGTTTGCTGAGTAGAGTGTTGGAGGCTATTTTGTAAATTACATCGCCGAAGTCGAGGATCGGTAGGATAGTCAGTTTTATGGGGGTATGTTTGGCGGCATGAGTGAAGGAGTTGCTGGACTGTCAGAAGAGTTTCTAGTGTTTTCAGATTTCACATCCTGTGTCATACAGGTTCAATAAATATCATACAATGTCCGTTGGAACCAGGGCTATCACTCAATGCAAGCCATTTTGATCTATGGTGCCCACAGAACTATTTATTTGCGAAAATGTCGGTCGGAACCGGTACCAGAACCAGGGATTTTACATTTAAAGGTGACATCAATAACGTATCATAGATTTCACCTGGATTCACCTGGTCAGTCTATGTCATGGAAAGAGCAGGTGTTGTTTTGTACACTCAGTGTATATTTGCGGGTTATAGGCTCTGCGTGGTCAATCCGCCATCTGAAGTGGCCGTACAGCATTTACTGCGATGCAGCAGCCGCAGACGTCAGGACTTTCATTCTTCTTGCGCTTAGCGGAGCAGAGCTATTGTGAAGGAAGTTGTCAAGGAAGTGAGTTTGTGTTTATACTGGACCTCCCGCCTCCCGCCTCCGCCTCCACAGTCAACCAATAATGTCAATGCGGAGCTATACGGAGCCCCCGCATTGTTACACAATTTGAGAGACGCACGACAATGCGCTATGGATTTTGATTTGGCCTCTGCATGCCTCCGGCGGCTCTGCAATTGCGTCACACCCTCCATACAAAGAATACATATGACCACATTTTTGGATCAAGCATAAGGGGTTGGGTGCGGGCCGTTATCACATATATACTTTATCACATACAGTCAGGGGGTATTAGCAATTGTGGGTGGGTGAACCAACAGCTGAGACGTGCACCACTAACGCACACACTCTTTCAATGAGGCCACAATGTCACCAGTGGTATTGCATCACACACTCATGACAATGTGTCAACACACACATATTTTTTGTACACTCAGTGTATATTGATGTCATAAACTAACAGTTAATGAGGGTACTGAAACATAGGTTATAAAATGTAATTGGTTGTAAAGTTTATCCAGACAACCTATCAAACAAGAAATCCAAGTTTCCACCAATGTGTAAGCCATGTGGTCCCAAATGCAAGAGACAATGTACTCAGAATATTTCACAGGGTAGGAAAAAGAAAATATGGGAAAAGTATTGGGAGATAGTATAAGGAGAAGAGTACATGGATCTTCCACATGGTGGCACAGCAATCTAAGAAAAATATCACTGTTGGTGCTGACAGTCAATGCAGCAGGTCGTTTCTGTACAATCTTTCAAACCAGAGCGGTTCTGCACAACAGGTGTGCAAGTGTTTTTTCTGACAACATTTGGCTACCATCCCAAAAATGACAGGCTGATTGTCACAATGATGGGCAAGTCAATCACCACCAAACTGATTCCACCAAAGGATCAGAGGGGAAAGATAGCTTCAGCGAGCAAATTGAACATGAATCCAATCCTGCAACAGATTGAGTCCTTCCATCCCCAAATCAGCCACTACAGACGAGAGCATGCCCCACATCGCCTCTACCTACCTAGTGACGTCAATATTCGGTTCATGCATAATGACTACAAGGAGAAGAACAAAAAGGCCAGCTGCGGTTAGGAAACCTATCACAAGGCGGTAAAGGGAAGGAACATCAGCTTTGTGAAGCTTGGAGAGGAGGAGTGCGAGCTCTGTTTGGTGCAGGGTCATCATCTGAAGATGGAGCACAGGGAGAATGAGGCCATGGAAACCCAAGCCTGCCAAGACAACAGCCATGCAGCACCTGAATTCACCATCACCAACCCCGACTGCATGCAATGTAGGAAATATGAGGAACATAAGAAGTCTGCAGGGCAGAGCAGAAGCCATTAGCAGGCTGATGCACAGAAAGATTGGCCTGAGGATTGGTCTGTGAGGAGCGTTGATATGCAAAAAGTCACCATGCTCCCTCACATGCCAGGTGTGAAAACAGCATTGTTTACAAGAAGAATCGTTGCCTATCACGAGACATTCACCACCATTGGAAAGAAGTCTCAAAAGAAGAAGTAAACAATCTCAGTGGTATGGCATGAAGGAACAGCTGTTCGGGAAGGCAGAGGAGATTACTTCATCTTAGGTAACAGCAGAATGAGAGAGATGTCAAGCATGCAGTGTATTGGGTGGATAACTGCACTTCTCAAAACAAAAACTGGTGCCTCCTAACATCACTGGTGAGTGTTGTCAATGCTGACTCAACTTTGGAGAACATCACCCTCACATTCTTCGAGCCAGGACACACCTTCATGAGTGCAGACAGTTTCCACCATGGCATGGAACAGGAAATGAAAGCTCAACCTGCAGGTGTGGTGTACGACTTTGGGGACTTCCTCCATGTGGTCGCCACTTCCAATGCAGGCAAGGTGGAGGTGGTTGAAATGAAAAAGGAAAACATCCTGGCATGGAAAGCTGGCCATTCCATCATCAAGCTGAAGGAGGCAGCAGCACCAAAGCTGGCAGAGATGGCTGAGATCCAGTTGAGACATGGATCCAGGAGCCTCTTTACAAAGTCTCCCATGAAGAAAAGGACTTCACAGAGCTTGACTTTATCATTAAGAGTCACTCTAGAGACACCCTCGACACTACGTACACAGGATAGCGGGATAGAAGAGCCCAAGAAGCTGGACATAATCACCAAGCTATGTCATCTGATGCCTGCAAATCGAAGGCAGTTCTGGAATGCCTTGGCTGTGAACAGCATTGCTGAGGATAAGGAGTGATATGGAAGAGCACTGAAGAAGTTTTACTTAAAAATAAAATGTAATTGTTCAGCATTTTATCAATTGTAGCTAAATGTCATTTGGGTCCTCTTATGAACATGTAAATATGTTTAAAATGTATTCTTAAAGCTGTTATTTATTTATTCATTCAAAAGTGTCATTTGAAAAAATACAAATAAAATGTTTTTATTAGCAATCTCATGGTCATTTTTTATAATTTGTATTACCCTATGTCATACTTCTATCATGTTCCATCATTATATATTACAAGACAGGTAATCATTTCATGTAATTCAAACAATTGCAGTGCTGCTTTTCACATTTAATCTTATAACAAGACATGGACAACTTGTCAAACACAGTAGGTAATGTGACTGACGCAGAATCTACATCTCTATGTAAATGCAACTGGTATCTTAGTGGAAGACACACAAGATGCAGTTTCAACACTGTAGGTAATTAGACTGCTCTTGTATTAATAGCATAAATGAGAAGTACAGTAAACAAATGAAAATGGCAGATACTTCTTTTTGCTTTGGTATTACCCTGCAATTTATAACATATCACGCCAAGGAAGAAGGTAGTAACTGCCGTTTAAGGGTCAAAGGTCATGTCAGAGGTCAGGGTCAACATGAATTAAAAAAATTACTCATAGTAAGGAAACAGATCATTACATCTCCAATGATCTCCCTAGAATTAATTTGGCAGGACAAATAAAAAACTTTGAAGCCATTTTTCTCAGTTCCACTCTGAGCAGTTACTGCCTTTTTGCTTGGGAGGGCATGTTTAATTCCTTCCTGTGTCCTAGATAGAAACATTGCATTGTTCGGACTCAGAAAATTGTGTTTACTGGGGCTAGGTGGAGGCACAAAACGTCAATTATTTGGCACAGCCAATTTACCACCTGCCCAACAGCCAGTAGCTGCTGACAAAGCACACCAATGCTGACAGCTGCATCCTTGTGTTTACCAACTCTCACAACTTTACACAAGTTGACATTAACCCAGTTCTCACTTATCTGCAACTCTCACTCATTCAACACAAAGGGTAATTGGACCATCAAAGAGCAACATTTGTCAAAAAAAAGAATAAAACAGCACATCACAATGCCTCTGACCTAAATAGCTTGTAGCATCTTCATCTCGAGCATGTCTGGTGTTTGGGTTAAAGGTATATCTGTAACGTTTTCTTCCGGTGAAGGAGAGGCGGACCAAAATGCAGCGTGGTTATAATTCATGGTTCTTTAATAATGAAACCATACATGAATCAACCACAAAACCGTGAAAACCTGAAACAGTCCCAGGTGGTACAAACACTGACACAGGAGACAACCACCCACAAAACCCAACAAACAGTCTACCTAAATATGGTTCCCAATCAGAGACAATGACTAACACCTGCCTCTGATTGAGAACCATATCAGGCCAAACATAGAAATAGACAAACTAGACATGTAACATAGAATGCCCACTCAGATCACACCCTGACCAAACAAAACATAGAAACATACAAAGCAAACTATGGTCAGGGTGTGACAATATCAGGGCCTGCTTAGAGAAAGCAGTAGAGTAAGGACTTCAGTCATGCTCTGTATGATATGATACTCTGTTCAGCTCTCTGACTACTCACTGGGCACACACTGGTTGAATAAACATTGTTTCCATGTCATTTTGATGAAATTATGTTGAACCAATGTTGAATAGACATTGAATTGACGTCTGTGCCCAGTGGGTGACTGATGTGAGAATCTCTCAAGTCATTTAAAGAACATTGGTGCGGTGACATTAGGATATCAGGGCCTGCCTCAGTAGAAGCAAAGTATTATTGATGTATGGAATGTTAGGCATTGTCACGCCTTGGTCTTAGTATTTTGTGTTTTCTTTAATTATTTGGTCAGGCCAGGGTGTGACATGGGTTATTGTGGTGTGTTTTTGTCTTAGGGGTTTTGTGGGGTGTCTACGTAGTCTATGGCTGCCTGAGGCGGTTCTCAATCAGAGTCAGGTGATTATCGTTGTCTCTGATTGGGAACCATATTTAGGCAGCCATATTCTGTGAGTGTTTTCGTGGGTGATTGTTCCTGTCTTAGTGTTTTGTATTTCACCAAATAGGCTGTTTCGGTTTTCATTATTTCATTTTGTTAGTTTTGTAGTTTTGTAGTTTCTGTATGTATAGGTTTTCCTTCATTAAAATATATAATGAATCATCATCACGCTGCATTTTGGTCTGATCCTTGTTCTACCTCTTCATCGGAGGAGATGGAAGAGAGCCGTAACAGGCATACGTGTATGAAGTGAGCATTCTTTAAAAAAATCTTGTTCTGTCCATGATACAGAAGTGTGTACTGATATGTGTGTATGTGTGTGACTGGTGGATGCTGCTGGGTGTGAATGTGGTGTAGGGAAATGAATGTGGGAATCATTAAGTTGAAACTTTAGAGGGAGGAAACTCCACATGATTCAAGGTTGCTACTTTCACGTCCATTAACTCTGATCACGGTGGCTGAGGTGAAAGCCTCAGCGGAACCAAGGACCTTAGGTGAAACTTCCATCTGATTCTGGTTAATTTTATATGAGCAGGAGCGTAACAACAACTGATTCACAGGGACCTTGTTCATTTTATGAGCAGGTCCAAAGCCCAGCACAATACCTCAGCTAACCCTTCATGGGTGGTAGAATGTAACACATGACACTATCTCAGCTAACCCGTTAAGGGTGATGGACTATACCAAGGCTCAAGATCAAGGCCTGGTTATTTCATGTTCATGAATGTTTCAAGTTTTATTAGTCGTATGTACAGGATACACATGGTATACACCTTCCAAATAAATTCTTAGTCTTTGACCATTTTTAGGGCCTTCCTCTGACACCACCTGGTATAGAGGTCCGGGATGGCTGGAAGCTTGGCCCCAGTGATGTACTGGGTTTGGTTTAGTGGTTAGGGAAAATAGGATTTTGAACGGTTATTAATTGTGTGTCCCCACAAGGTTAGTTAATTAAACACGACTGTGTGTGTTGGTGTGTGTGTGAGTGCATGTGTGCTAAGGTGTGGAGAATCAGAGCAGGTGGTCAGACCAGTTCAAGTGTTCAGCAGTCTGATGGCTTGTAGATAGAAACTGTCTCTGAGCCTGTTGGTATCAGACTTCATGCTCCAATTATGTCTGCCCGATGGTAATGGAGTGAACAACTCTTAGCTGATATGTGTGGGGTCCGTGATGATGCTGCGGGCCTTCCTCAGGCACCGTTTCATGTAGATGTCCTGTGCTGGGCTGTCCTCACCACCTGCTGGAGGGTCTTGTGGTCATGGATGGAGCAATTCCCGCACCAGGCTGTGATGCAACCAGTCAGGACGCTCTGATGGTGTAGCGGTAGTATTTGAAGAGGACCTGGGGTGGCATGCCAAATTTCTTTAGCTGCCTCAGGAAGTAGAGACGCTGTTGCATCCTCTTGACAAGAGTTTTGGTGTTGTTGATCCATGTCAAGTCCTCTGTGATGTGGACGTTGAGGAGTTTAAAACTACTGACTCCCATTGATGTGGATTGGGGCACTTTCCCTCCTCTGTTTCCTGAGACACCTGTGTTAAGGCGTCAGCATGCTTCAATTTGCCTGGCGCCTAGCCGAACCTAACGAGTGTGCTTCTATTCTACCTTAAAAAATACTTTCGCTTGAAAAATTAGAAAAAAGCGACAATAATACTGTTTGTCAATTTTCAAACGCTGTAGCCAGTATACACTTCCTCAAAATAGTCAGAATTAATCTAAGATCATTTAAGAAATCTGTAATTCATTTTGACATGTTTTTGCAGAGGAGATCTTCGTCACATAATTTTGCATCTGACTAGGATGTTTGGTGCAGTATTTCTCAAGTGAAAAAATGTGCATGAGAAGGAGTCGTCTCCCTTTGAATGACAACAGGCACTTAATTGAAGAACCTCTCCCTCAACGTGATCAAGACAAAGGAGATGATTGTGGACTACAGGAAAAGGAGGACCGAGCACGCACCATTCTCATCGACTGGGCTGTGGTGGAGCAGGTTGAGAGCTTCAAGTTCCTTGGCGTCCACATCACCAACAAACTAACATGGCCCAAGCACACCAAGAGTCGTGAAGAGGGCACGACAAACCCTATTCCCCCTCAGGAGACTGAAAAGATTTGTCATGGGTCCTCAGATCCTCAAAACATTTTACAGCTGCACCATCGAGAGCATCCTGACGGGTTGCATCAGTGCCTGGTATGGCAACTGCTCGGCCTCCGACCGCAAGGCACTACAGAGGGTAGTGCATACGACCAAGTACATCACCGGGGCCAAGCTTCCTGCCATCCAGGACCTCTATACCAGGCGGTGACAGAGGAAGGGCCTAAATATTGTCAGACTCCAGCCACCCTAGTCAGACTGTTCTCTCTGCTACCGCACGGCAAGTGCTACCAGAGCGCCATGTCTAGGCCCAAGAGGCTTCTATAAACAGCTTCTACCCCCAAGCCATAAAACTCCTGAACAGCTAATCAAATGGCTACCCAGACTATTTGTATAGCCCCCCTCCACGCTGCTGCTACTGTTATTATCTATGCATAGTCACTTTAATAACTCTACCTACATGCACATATTACCTTGACACCGGTACCCCCTGTATGTAGCCCCGCTATTGTTATTTACTGCTGCTCTTTAATTATTTGTTATTATTATCTCTTTTTTTGTTGGTATTTTCTTAAAACTGCATTGTTGGTTAAGGGCTTATAAGTAAGCATTTCACTGTAATACCTGTTGTTTCAGCGCATGTGACAAATACAATTTGAAATGTGTGTATGTAGTTCTGTCCTTGTCTATTAATGTATGTATTAGCCTGTGATGTTTTATGTGGACTTTAGGAAGAGTAGCTGCAGACTCATGAGCCCAACATTTGTTATACTACCCATTCAAGACAAGTGCCTAGGGAGACGGGTTGTTTCTGGACAGGGCCAGTAGCAGAAGGGTAAATAGCGCCATCTGCTATTTTACCCATGAATTTAACCTTTTACCACACTAGCAACTACCGAAATCATTGTGTAGTAGCAGTGAAATTAGTCAACAATCAATACCAGTCACACACCTTGACTATAATTCCCAAAATAGAATTTGATTCAAAATGTACAATAGCAAGCAAATTACTACTTGCACCTCCACATGGCTGCAATGCAGCAACAAGCCCCAAAATTGATTAAAGGTATATAACGGTACCCCTTATAGTCCAAGGGATGTGGCTCTGGAAGCCTAAACAGCCAAATACTCATCTAAACCTGAATCGATTCTCAATTGTGGTAAAATTCTATAAACATAAATCCCTACTGTCATATCCCAAAATAATTTCACAAATGCTAAATTCACTTGCTGTACAGTTAGGTTGCAGCCAATAGTATTTTTCCAGTGACAACCCTTTTGTAGGGTCCATTTACACACGTTAGGGGATGCAGATGGCCAATTAGCACAGGTTGTAAGTAGACTAACTTCAATCTGTTTTCTGTAAACACTGTAACATGGAGATACTGTATTTTTGTGTGGGAACACATCCTTTATTATATTTCTATCTGATATGAAAGTAAGGTCCTTTTGCTTCCAAAACACTGCCGCAAGTGATGTGTGGTAATGTTCAAACTGAGCATCCAGGGCTCTTAACAAAATTCCCCAGTACAGAAGACGCAGACATCCAATGACTTGTGTACTGTAATGGAACAGTCATGATCAAGAGCTATGCAGCACCCAAATGCTTCAGCGACTGTGTCCAGACTAAAAAAAAAAAAAAAATAACAGTTAACTTTCATTAAGCAAAATACCCAATGCAGAAAATACAAGAAACATTTAGCCTGTTCCTCAATTACAAAGTTTATTTCAGATTTTTAACAAGTTTAGTCGAACAGGCCGAATCCCATGTCGTCATCAGATCCCTCTTCAGACTCCTCCTTCTCTTCCTTCTTCTCCTCAGCTGTAAAGAGATCACAGTAATAAATTAACAATACCATCTTCACCAAATACATTGTCCGAAAACAGAGATATTCAAAGCTAGTTATAGTGAAAGTAATATAAACAGTTTACCAAAATACATGTTCATAAACAAAATAAACTAACCTTTATGAACTAGTAATGCGCTGATCAGCCATTTATTAATCTGAAACTGACCTGCTATTTTTAAAACGGTCCCATTCTACCAGCCTTGATGTATAAAAATAATGATCCCCGCCAATTAGAAAATCCATGCATTTAGCAATGAAACTGTTTTAATGCTGTTTGCATTGAGACAGTTCTGGTCATTACTATAACATTTCCAATGTATTTAGTAAAGGCAAATAAGCTTTCGCTTGCCTGACCAAGTGCCCAATGGATATTGAGCTGACCCACACATCAATATCTATAACTTAACACCCCATTAGAAGGCATTGAGCCCAGTTTGGTATGAAAAATGATAGACATCCAAAAGGTTAACTTGACAAGGATCTCAAACACTCATGTGGGCTCTGATATTTGCTCACCTGCAGTGGGGGCAGCTGCCCCAGCAGCAGCAGCTCCACCTGAGCTGGCCACTGCCACAGCACCACCTGCTGGCATACTGGCCAGTTTACCATAGCCTGTAAAAATTACAGTTAACTGATTTAATTACAACTATATTGCTGTATATACCAATAACTAATAACACTAATACAGTGGCAGATAAGCCTTGCTAGAGTTTCAAAGCAAATGTCTAGCAGATTAAAGCACCAGTGTGCTTAGTCCAGAATGGACTAAGATGTGTTCTCTTCAGTGACTTTAGATTATGCATTGACAGTTCTGCAACTCACCTTGGGCAATCACCTCTTCCACATTTTTGCCACCGAGTTCAGTGACGACCTGAAGGGGGAAAAAAAGGGGTCATAAATTAGTGGTCCATAGAAATTGCAAGCATGTTTTCTGTTTGAGCTCAACTTTCAGAACACACACGTTGTGCGTTTATTTTACTCAACACTGAGATAAGGTCAAACGTGATATTAAGCATACCTTCTCCATGCGTGTTTTGTCAGCCTCAATGCCAACACTTTCCAGGATCTTCTTAATGTCCGCAGCCTGTGGGCTGGCATTACCACCAAGGGCAGAGAGTAGGTATGCAGCAACGTAACGCATTCTGCAATACAGGTCATGATGCAGTTATACATCATATTACAACAACAAAAAACAAGGCATAAAAATAAAAAAAATCCAATACAGTTAAGTTACTTTAGACAAATACTAAACATGCGTCTCAAAGGGAACGTCGCAGAATAATCCTATAACCTGCAGAAACAATTATAACAATTGTCCATGTCATACCCACAGATCATCAAGTAGCTAGGCCTATACATGCCTACTTTGCATTTGTTTCAAGAGTGACATTTATACACCTTCTCCAGAATCTAAGTGAGAAAAAAACACGTTGGTTGGGCATCTTAATCAAACACTAGGACTCATTGCCTTACTGAAAACATCTGACAGATTAGCTAACTAGGTAACGTTGGCTAGATAACGGAGGTTAGCAAATTAGCTAGCTAGTCGAGCTCGCTAGCGCACTGTCCACAAAGTTCCAGTTAGTGATGTTGTCACTAATAACTTATTTATTCAATCAGCATATGAAGATGTGGCATTGAAAAACTCCCTAGTGAATAATGTTACCAATCACTTAGCTAGCTACAGTTTTGGGCCTTGTTTCTTTGAGGCAATAGTGAGAGCGAGTACACATGGTGACATGTCAAGGCTGTTAGGTAGCACGCTAACTGGTTAGCATGTTCCTCTCCAATACATTATTTGCTGTCCAATTTTAGGTTAGGGGTAAAGACACATTTTCGAAAGGAATGCCTACGTTATGGTTCCGTGTTGGACTTATTTTCACTGGGTGTGTATATCCTAAATTGCCTTTAAAAGACACTCACTTGACACGGAAAAGACAGAGATGCGTGTTCACGACGAGATTTGCACAGGCGGAAAGGAAGTTCCAAGGCAGGGGGGAAACGGAAAAACGCGTGATGGGCGGGGAAATCGAATGAATTTTGATTGGAGGAGAAAAATTCCAACAGGGTGGACTTGATTTGCAAGGCGAAGTGAGGAGATGGTCCGGAGGCCGAGCGGCGTCAACCCAATGAAAAGAAAAGTGTCAGAAAAAAAAACATTTAGGGAAACTGGAATCACTACATGGTGATAATGATACGCCGCATGTAAGTGATTGGGCCACTGTTCAGTCCAGCAAAGTGCCATTGACTCTCAGTGGTCAATAACGGGACAGATGGAGCTGGGACTGTGCTGTGACCTTAGAACAGACCTAATTTGGACTACATTAGTACCAACATATTGCCATACTCTATGAAACGGCACAGAGCCCTTACTATAGTACCATTCTTGCCTCTGGCAATATGACATAATATGGCATCATGAAAATTTGGTATCAAACAAAAAACGTGGGCCTCCTAAACAAAAAGGATGTTAAAACTACAATTGTTAAAGGAAATACACAATAATAGTGATGGTAATAGTAAATTGAGAATAAAAATAAGCAAATGAAAACATTTTTCATGGTATCATTTATTTTGTGCAGTTTTTGGATCTAAATCATTTTTATCTAAATAATTCTATACATCCACATCAACGTAACACAATACAAATGGACAGAATAAACTGAGAGCAGCACATTTTGTAAGTAGACCTAACAGTCCAAAACAAGCAAACAAACATGATATCAAATAGTTCTCATAAGTTTCAAGTTTGGTCTTGGTACTCAAAACAAGAATATAACAGTCAGAAAAGGAATACAAATCATTTCAGGATTTTTCTCTCTCATGAAAATCCCTTGTAAAAAATAAAAATATCAAAAGAAAACACTTAGAAAAATATTCTATTGACCCTTCCAAAATATAAGAGGGTAGAAACCTGAGGGGTGTTTCACAAAGCTCTAGGAATTGGCAAGGTAACTGTCCTGAACATTCTGTTGAAACCATTCATGTCAGTCACAAGGACAACATTTCAGTAATCATACTAAGGGGCAAGCTGACATGTAACCAACTTGCTATGGTGTGCCAAATCTGTTAAGCCTTTGTTTATTTTACACATCTGTTTAAAAGTATGAATAGAACATAGAATATTTTCTTTATGAAGTGAAGAAAACTTGTGAATGAAATACAAAATGTTTCATGATTTAGATGAATACATTTTATTCAATTCAGCAAAAACGTTGATCTATTTTATCAATATAACTGGAATTATACAGTACATTCACGAGTGACCATAAAATTAAAATACAAACTATACTATTCAGATGAAAAATAACATATCTGGAATTGAAATCAGTGATGCCAAATTAAGTTAACATCTTAAAGGGATAGTTCACCCAAATGGGACATGTACCTAATTGTATAGGTCAACAAGTAATCATTCAAACCTGTAAGTCAGCAACCAAAATTATGGCTTTGTTAACTCAACCACAGCTTAGCAACAGCATAGCAACGTTATTGGTCTTTATTTTGAACTGTATTAGTGAAGGTGTGTTTCACATACCAGTAGATAACATGCATTTTTGATGAATGCCATTCAATAAAGGGTTTACCCGCATTGAAAGATAGCAGGTAGCACCCTATTTCAAACAACCATGCTGGTGGTAGTGCAATTGTCTTTTTCTCGCTTATGCTTTTTGGAAACGTCAGTTTGTGTTGGACAACAATGGCATTTGTGTTGTCGATGGGACAAGTTGGCTGACCTACTGTAAACCCACTTTGAATGAGTTGGCCACACTGTTGATGTGTGAATAGAGCAAAATAACTCAAAGAAATTAGAGAAAAAAATGGCTATGGGAATGCAGCTTTCTTGGGGAATCTCAAAATCCACTGACCCTGTTCATGAAATACCCCTGTGGTTTCGAAAGGTTCTGACTTATTTGCTCTTTTTAAATATTTAAAATGTCAGGTTTGCCTCAGGTCTCAAAATTGTATACTGTCCCCCTTACTGTCATAAGGGGAAACGGTTATCTGAATTTTAATAGACAGATGCTGTGCTTAGTAAGCCTTCTCCCAGTCCACTGTAAACCTACAAATTTGAAGGCTCTAAATGATTCATGGGATGCAAAAGCTAGAAGTTGCTGAATATTTTATGAGACAGCAAAAAAAATTTTTTAAAGCTTGTAAGACAGTAAAAACATCAGCACAAGGTTAAAAATAAATCCAGAGAATGTATAATTTAATTCCTTAACAATTTAAGATTAGAATACTAAACACAGATCTACCAAAACGTTCACACGTGTTATTTTCAGGAGGGAAAAAAAACAAATTTAGCATTTAGCCTTCATATACTGGTAAACACAAAATTTCTATATACATTTACACACAATTCCTTCGAGAATATATTCTATATCTCTTATATCCCAAATGTATTCTATTACTACCAGTTCTTTTCGCTCTCAAAAATAGCAGGTGTGAAGTTTATATTCCTGCAAATGCTTAGTAAACTGGCATTGAAGTGTTAAATCATCTGAGCTTAGTTTTATACCCAAATGAAAATGAGGGTAATTTGAATGACAGTATGAGAGTACAAGTTTAAATACATTTGTATTGCCCTGAGGCACATTATAAAGGCTGTACTAAAATAAATAAATGCCATCTCTTCAATCAATGAACCTCTGTTGTGGGTCTCATAGGTCCACAAAAGGCATCCAATATGTCAGCCCAAAATGTAATGCACATGTAAAGCGTGAATGACCAACTACTTGTAGAAATATGATAAATCTAGTGTTTGCCTTGAGTTGTGGTGTCAGAAGTCGCAGGGGTAGGGTGTAGAAAAGGTAGAAATATAATATATAGTGGGGCAAAAAGGTATTTAGTCAGCCACCAATTGTGCAAGTTCTCCCACTTAAAAAGATGAGAGAGGCCTGTAATTTTCATCATAGGTACACTTCAACTATGACAGACAAAATGAGGAGAAAAAAATATCCAGAAAATCACATTGTAGGATTTTTAATGAATTTATTTGCAAATTATGGTGGAAAATAAGTATTTGGTCACCTACAAACAAGCAAGATTTCTGGCTCACAGACGTGTAACTTCTTCTTTAAGAGGCTCCTCTGTCCTCCACTCGTTACCTGTATTAATGGCACCTGTTTGAAATTGTTATCAGTATAAAAGACACCTGTCCACAACCTCAAACAGTCACACTCCAAACTCTACTATGGCCAGGACCAAAGAGCTGTCAAAGGACACCAGAAACAAAATTGTAGACCTGCACCAGGCTGGGAAGACTGAATCTGCAATAGGTAAGCAGCTTGGTTTGAAGAAATCAACTGTGGGAGCAATTATTAGGAAATGGAAGACATACAAGACCACTGATAATCTCACTCGATCTGGGGCTCCATGCAAGATCTCACCCCGTGGGGTCAAAATGATCACAAGAACGGTGAGCAAAAATCCCAGAACCACACGGGGGACCTAGTGAATGACCTGCAGAGAGCTGGGACCAAAGTAACAAAGCCTACCATCAGCAACACACTACGCTGCCAGGGACTCGAATCCTGCAGTGCCAGATGTGTCCCCCTGCTTAAGCCAGTACATGTCCAGGCCCGTCTGAAGTTTGCTAGAGAGCATTTGGATGATCCAGAAGAAGATTGGGAGAATGTCATATGGTCAGATGAAACCAAAATATAACTTTTTGGTAAAAACTCAACTCGTCGTGTTTGGAGGACAAAGAATGCTGAGTTGCATCCAAAGAACACCATACCTACTGTGAAGCATGGGGGTGGAAACATCATGCGTTGGGGCTGTTTTTCTGCAAAGGGACCAGGACGACTGATCCGTGTAAAGGAAAGAATGAATGTACCATGTATCGTGAGATTTTGAGTGAAAACCTCCTTCCATCATCAAGGGCATTGAAGATGAAACGTGGCTGGGTCTTTCAGCATGACAATGATCCCAAACACACCGCCCGGGCAATGAAGGAGTGGCTTCGTAAGAAGCATTTCAAGGTCCTGGAGTGGCCTAGCCAGTCTCCAGATTTCAACCCCATAGAAAATCTTTGGAGGGAGTTGAAAGTCCGTGTTGCCCAGCAATAGCCCCAAAACATCACTGCTCTGGAGGAGATCTGCATGGAGGAATGGGCCAAAATACCAGCAACAGTGTGTGAAAACCTTGTGAAGACTTACAGAAAACGTTTGACCTCTGTCATTGCCAACAAAGGCTATATAACAAAGTATTGAGATAAACTTTTGTTATTGACCAAATACTTATTTTCCACCATAATTTGCAAATAAATTCATTAAAAATCCTACAATGTGATTTTCTGGATTTTCTTTTCTAATTTTGTCTGTCATAGTTGAATTGTACCTATGATGAAAATTACAGGCCTCTCTCATCTTTTTAAGTGGGAGAACATGCACAATTGGTGGCTGACTAAATACTTTTTTGCCCCACTGTATGTGGATCTAAACTAAAAACTTAGTGTGCTAAGTTTTAGAAGAAGGTTAAAATTGTGACTGGGACAGATGGCTGGAAGAGGGTGAAAGATGAGGGAATTGCGTGCCAGTGATGAAAAAACACTATTGGGGATAGCTGTTCTGTTGCCGGCGCTTTGCAGACCTCATCTTCTCAAAGCGGGACTCCATTTCCTCAAGGACTTTAGGAGTATACCTGACCACCAGCTTCACAGTGCCCTGGGCAGCTTTGAGAAGCTCCACTGCTTTCTCATGGTGCTCCCCCTCCACACTCTGGAAAGAAAGAGATAAAAGGAGGATTAATTTAAATAACAAACAAAATTAGGTGACTGAATATGATAAATGTATATTGATAGTAGCCGTGTCCGAAATCTGGCTTGCCTGCTATTTAAACTGCATACTGTGTACTAATCATAATACATACAGTTGAAGTCCAAAGTTTACATACACCTTAGCCAAATACATTTAAACTCAGGTTTTTCACAATTCCTGACATTTAATCCTGGAAAAATTCCCTGTGTTAGGTCACTTAGGATCACCACTTTATTTTAAGAATGTGAAATGTCTGAATAATAGCAGATAGAAGGATTTATTTCAGATTTTATTTATTTCATCACATCCCCAGGGCTCAGAAGTTAACATATACTCAATTAGTATTTGGTAGTGTTGCCTTTCAATTGTTTGACTTGGGTCAAACGTTTTGGGTAGCCTTCCACAAGCTTCCCACAATAAATTGGGTGAATTTTGCCCCATTCCATCTTGACAGAGCTGGTAACTGAGTCAGGTTTGTAGGCCTCCTTGCTCGCACACACTTTTTCAGTTCTGCCCACACATTTTCTGTAGGATTGAGGTCAGGGCTTTGTGATGGACACTTCAATGCCTTGACTTTGTTGTCCTTAAGCCATTTTGCCACAACTTTGGAAGGATGCTTGGGTACATTGTCCATTTGGAAGAACCATTTGCTTTAACTTTCTGACTGATGTCTTGAGATGTTGCTTCAATATATCCACATAATTTTCCTGCCTCATAATGCCATCTATTTTGTGAAGCACACCAGTCACTCCTGCAGCAAAGCACCCCCACAACATGATGCTGCCACCACCGTGCTTCACGTTTGGGATGGGGCTCTTCGGCTTGCAAGCCTCCCCCTTCTTCCTCCAAACTTAACGATTGTCATTATGGCCAAACAGTTCTATTTTGGTTCCATCAGACCAGAGGACATTTCTCCAAAAAGTACGATATTTGTCCCCATGTGCAGTAGCAAACCGTAGTCTGGCTTTTTTTATGGCAGTTTAGGAGCAGTGGCTTCTTCCTTGCTGAGCGGCCTTTCAGGTTATAGGACTCGTTTTACTGTGGATATAGATAATTTTGTACAGCATCTCCACAAGGTCCTTTGCTGTTGTTCTGGGATTGATTTGCACTTTTCGCACCAAAGTACGTTCATCTCTAGGAGGCAGAACGCGTCTCCTTCCTGATCGGTATGATGGCCGCGTGTTCCCATGGTGTTTATACTTGCATACTATTGTTTGTACAGATGAACGTGGTACGTTCAGGCATTTGGAAATTGCTCCCAAGGATGAACCAGACTTGTGGAGGTCTACCATTTTTTTTCTGAGGTCTTGGCTGATTTGATTTTCCCATGAGGTTAAGCAAAGAGGCAATGAGTTTGAAGGTAGGCCTTGAAATACATCCACATGTAAACCTCCAATTGACTCAAATGATGTCAATTAGCCTATCAGAAGCTTCTAAAGCCATGACATAATTTTCTGGAACTGTCCAAGCTGTTTAAAGGCACAGTCAACTTACTGTATGTAAACTTCTGACCCACTGGAATTGTGATACAGTGAATTATAAGTTAAATAATCTGTCTGTAAACAATTATTGGAAAAATTACTTGTGTCATGCACAAAGTAGATGTCCTAACAGACTTGCCAAAACTATAGTTTGTTAACAAAACAATTGTGGAGTGGTTGAAAAAACGAGTTTTAATGACTCCAACCTAAGTGTATGTAAACTTATGACTTCAACTGTATTCTGGTGCTGGAACCATTTCTTAAAGGAATAATCCACTCAAAAGTATACATTTTATTCATTAGTCCACTGTTGATAGAGTCCCAAAATGTGTTGCATGTCAGCAATCAAGTTTACAAGACAGAGAACTTTTCAAAAGCAAGTTGTTGCCACATCATCATGATGATGCCTAAAACCACTAAACAAGGGACACTTTTTTGTTGTTGTCTGTTTAACTAAACCAGTGTTTTATCATAATGAGAGCATATGCTCTCATTATGAGAATTGAGGGGTGAACAAATAATGTAACCGACTTGCCAAAACGATAGTTTGTTAACAAGAAATTTGTGGAGTGGTTGAAAAACAAGTGAATTACTCAACCTAAGTGTATGTAAAGTTCCGACTTGAACTGTACTATTTAGAATGTTGTGTTTA